>NW_020448119.1:1326579-1333478 GCF_003343035.1 Apteryx rowi | reverse complement strand
GAGGGGGCGCCGGGCGCTGCCGCGGGCCTCTGCGAGACAGCCGGGGGGGGCCCTTCCTTCGGGGTGAGGTCGCCGTCCCCGCCCGGCCCCTCCGCGGAGATTTTAAATTTATGGGCACGAGACGTATTTCTCCCTCCCCCTTGCTGCGAGAAGGCAGACGCGCTGCTGGAGGGCATTTACATATCCCGGTAACGAAATAGCCACTTTTAAAACAGCGGCATCTGTATTCCGCTTTCCTTAATGTGGCGTGCGTGTAGCGTACGCGTATGTGAGCGAGGCTGCATGGGGAATCAGTCTGGCTGTCGTCTAGCGCGTTAAATGCCGGAGCCATTAGCAGCAGTTGCATCAATATATGAATACAGATATGCCGGGCTAGGCCGCAGATGTACTCACTACGGTAGTGATGGTAAACATATAAACTGCGTGTGGAAGATATTAAAAATCATTATGATTTGCTTTTAGCATGACTAGAAGGAAATAGGGAAATATGCTGTTCCTAAGTCTACAGATAAGGTCTGGAGCTACTACGACATCCTCGTACTTCTGTTATCAGGCTAGAGCAAAGCGGTGAGAGGACAAAGATTGGTATGAGATTTCTAACCTTGCGGGTGTGAGCCAGAGCAGTTGAGAACAACTGCTAGTGTGAACAGAGGTGGATTTGCAAACATTAATGTATTATGCTGATTTGGAGGAGGGGGGGAACAAAGCAAAGACCCTGGTCTATTTATAGCACAGCCTTTTGGGAATCTTCTACAGGACTTATAATTAAGCTGAAAAGGACCGTAGGAAGTGGGTTATGAAATAGCTTGTAATAGCTTTTTTAGTTAGATTGTATGTGTGCAAAACCAGTTGAGTTTCAGATTAATTATTCAGAATGAGTAAGATATATTGACAGTGAGGATGAGAACCCTAAAATAAAATATACTGTTTATTTTAAAATCCAGTTAGCCATAAAATGAATGATTAATTTCTGTACTGTGGTTCAAGAAAAAGGAGTAGAATTTTTATATCTTCTGCATCATCAATGCCATGCCTGTGTTGAACACACACAAACACTGTGGTTGCGTGTATGTTAGTTCATTTTAGCAATCTGAGGTATCTGAGAAAATAAAAGGTTAGAGCTCATTTTGCTACTCTTGTTTCATTTGGGATTTTATGTTTTAATGATATGAACTCATGGTACAAATGTATTTAACGTTTTTATTATGAGCTAATTTGTACTGAATACTTTCTTCCTGGTGATTCCTTGTTTTTACACTGTGACACGTATTTAGCAAAGTATTAAAACTTTCTTAACTTGTTCTACCAGAAGTATGCTTATTAACGTTTGTTTGGCTTGTAAAAAAAGTGATATATGAGACAGTTTGACTATAGTAGTACATGTATTAATTTGTCAAAAGTTATTCTGGGGGCAGTGCATCAAGATATCATGGTTTAATAAGCTGTGAAAATGGAATCAGTTAACTGTCTCTGGCAAAAACTTTTTATTCTGTAATATACTTCTGATCCACTGTTACACTCTTGAAATTCATCATCTTTATAAACTTGTTATTTTGGAAACAGTAGGGATTAGAGCAAGAAGAGCAAACTGAAAGAGTGGAATATCTTGATATTAGTTAGATCTAGTATAGTCATGTACTACTGCATGTTGCAGCTTCTATTACCTCTGACATTGCAAATTCCAGACAGGTTTTTCAGTGTGAGTGACTAAATCAAGAAAGATTTTGTGTGTGATAGAAGCAAGATGGGAGTGAAGTTTTCTCTGTTCGAAACTGAATTATATATACTTGGCTTCAGCCAGTTCTGTATGTGTGTGTACATAATGTTAAATGTTCACTTAGTGTGTGAAATTGCACTAAATGGTATACTAATGTATTGCTGACTGTATTTTCTGTTTTAGCTAAGACTTGTTTATCTGGTGGGAATTAGTTTATACCTCACAACAGGAGATTTACATTTTCTGTATACTTCTGTGTTTTGCGTCGTTGTCTCTTTCTCTTGCTCTGTTAAACCACTACACAAAGCCTTTGGCTAGAGGGGAGGAGAAACAGCTGCCCTCTCAGTATAAGGCACCAGCATTCTTAGTGGTCTCGCAGGGATGTGTCAGATATGGACCAGCCACTGTCCTTTGTCCCTCTTCCCGACTCTTAAAACACTCTCTCCTCATAACAGAGAAACCTGAGCTTCTTTTGATTGATCTCACAGATCAATGTGCTGCACAATGAATCTAGATGGTCAGTCTGACAGGCTAGCTTTGAAAATATAGACATGCAAGAATTAAAATGTGCAAAATTGACTAAAGTATAAGTTGTACCTTAAAGAATCCAAGAGCTACAGATCATGCTTCGATTAAAAATTACTTATCACCTTGATTTCTTGTTGGTGACAGGGATGAAAGAAACTTGTTCAAATGCTTAATCTTTATTTATATATATATTTATATATGTAGATTTTTATATATATACACATGTATATATATAACACTAACAGGTTAGTATTTAGGCTACTTAAATGGAAATTAAATCTTTTAATTTAATCTTCTTAAACTTAATATACTTTATTTCAGTCAGTTAAGAAAGTAGAAATAAATGGAACAATTTCATTTTCTGCTTTTGATAGACCAGTAGAATGCTTTAATGATTGGACTGTATTCCATGTCAGACAGTGTTTGAATAAAAGTTGACTTCCCTGCTTTTGCTGGAAACACTGAATACCATATGAAGTGGCTTTTAGTAATAAATTTAGACCTGCAGCTAGCACCGCATCTTGTATGTTCCTTCAAAATTACTTATTTGAAAACATCATGCAACATTTTACTTCTGCACAGTGCCCCTTGGCAACTTTCTCTATTATATTTACTAAAATCTTAGGGTTAGAGTCAGATTCTTCCATTTTTTTCCATCAGTGCTAGATGTTAAGTGGTATACTCTTGAGGGAATCTGGTAGCACAGGGTTTTTAAGCTGATTATGAAATTGAGATGCATTTCCTGGCAGTTTGAATTTATGGTCTGCTTTTTCTGTGTTACCATGTAGGTCACTTATCTGCTACTGGTCTTCAGAATAATTCAAACAAAAAAAATGACCTTTTGACCAATCACCTCTTGATTCAGCTGAATATCTTTTACCCATTTTTGAAAAATTCTGCAAGTCATAGCTTTCAATAAATTATTCTCCAAGCTTGACTTTCAATTAATCTTTCAATTAAAAGAAGAATCTTTGAAAATCCTGAAGAATATTTTTGGAAGAAGGGAAGGACTGAATTTGAGAGGAGGGAGGAAAAGGTGGGCAGGCTGTGAAATTAAAGACATACATCTTCAGCATTTTCCACAAAACTATATTTTAAGAATTCACAAACTTGTTCATTATTATATTCAGAGATGGGATTTTCTGTGGTTCTTGCACAGCACTGTTGAGAACAATCCTATGATGAAAGGCATCACTCAAATGCTATTTTATGTTGTTGCTGTGTCTCTGAAGAAATTCTTGAATTCTTGAGAATTAGTTTATTTGCACAATGAGGAACTGCATCAGGTTGTTATTCCCTTCAGAGAAATGCATATATGTATATTTGTTGCTTAGCCTTGCTTTTGGATGCAGAAGTTGAGAGAGGTTGAAAGAAGTGAAGGATGGCTGACCTCTCATGGATGACGTTAACCAGCTCATTGATGGGATTGATGACGAAAGTTGTTTTTTCCAATACAAAGCTGTCTGACATATAATGAAAGGGTAAAATATGCTGCACTTGTTTTGAGATCTTGTAAAACATATTAAGCCATTTCTTATTTCTGGACTTTGCAAAGGGATTCATTGGCTGGTGCAGGGACAAGTTGCTGTCAGGAGAGACACTGGAGTAAAATTGAAACAAGGTTAATGTCCTCCTTATATGTTTAAGTGGAACTCATCCTAGTACATTTTTGATGCACTTCTCTCACAAGTGAACCTATAACAAAAATTATATCGTGTGTTGTCAATGGACTTCTCCAGAGTAAGAGAAGATTTTGACTTGTAGATTTTGTGTGTGTTTTCAATACTTGGGAATTGCCTCTAGTCAGCAACTGTTTATTGAATCTGAAAGCGGGCATTCTTTATGCTATCACTTCCGAAATAATTTTCAGATAATGTTTGTTGCTTCTGTCATGCAGTCTCTCAGTGTATTAATGTTCTGTGGCATTTTTAGCAACAGTTATTTGATGCAGTGTTCTTCAGAAATGTAATAAGAATTAGATTGCTTTGTTGTTTGGTGTATCAGCAGGATGTGTTTTGATGCAGCTGTTAAGTTTACTGCTATAGTAATGCTTCAGATGCCACTCTTGGCTAGCACTACTGTTTCTGAGCAAATTAAGCATGTCTGTTTAGCTTCACAGCATTGAAGTATTAAAAAAAGGAGGGGGGGGAAGGCACTCTATAAATAGAGCCTACTTCTTTTCAGCATCAAATAGGGACTTTTTAGAACACATCTGAGCTTTATTTATTTTTTTAATAATATTATGACCAATTATTTACTATCTTGAAATAATTTATTATTTTCCTGTCTTTCCATTTGCCGGCATTCTGAGTTAAATAGGTCCTGAATGTACGCTACTGGATGACTGAAACTGTTTTAAGCACAGAATGACTTCACTATTCTTTGAGTTCATTGAATGCCCTGTCTTTATATGTGACACTTTGATTTTTCAGCTCCCGGTAGATTACAAAATCAAGGTATAATTCCTAAGTATAGTGAGCCTAGAACAAATTGTTATGTGGTACTTTGAGAGCTGGAGGAGCAGAATTGATATCGGATCATGATTCTTTTTCTGTGCAAAGTTTATCTGCTGTTATGTCAGGCTGTAGTGGTTATCATGATAATGTTAAAAGAAGAATCATCTTGATTTGAGTGAAATGGTACTTTTATAGTCTTGAGTCGGACAGTATTTTCAGTGGGGAAGCCTGTTGAACAATTGGTCTGCATGGATAAAAAGCATGAAACACAAGATAGATCAGTGTGAAGAAAATATTAATTGGTCTCTTTGGGAGAAATGTGCTGGCTAACCCAGATAGTTTGTTTTGACTAGGCAAAAATTAAGATGCTCATGCTGAGCAGAGGAAGAAGTCTTAGGGTTTGTAGGCCTCCCACAGTAAACCAGCTGCATCATTGAGTGTTTGGTGCTCATTGTCATTTATTTATAGGTATGCATACATATAAACATAGTTTGCAAATGTGTTAGCTCCTGTGGATGAAAGTGTACTTTATTGTTGAACCAGCCTAACAGCTGGCTGCTATTTAAAGTGGAAGATCATGTCCTCTGCCTGTGCCTTTTCTGGTGCTCATGTGGTCTCTGAACTGTAGTGATTCAACTTGCTAATTTGGCTGAGAATGATTGTAGGGAGGGAGATGTTTAGACTGTTCTTCCCATGAGATAGGTTTTGTGACTCTTGCTAGGTCATGCTGTTGTGTGCAACTTCACCATGGTTGTCTAGCTGGGAAAAGGAGGCAACATAACCAGATCCTTTTATTGCTGTTGCCTGGGTGCTCGGCTGATGTGCCTTTCTGCCTCTTGTCAATTCAGGGAGGAGGCAGGGGAAGGAGAAGCGTTTTCTCTAAGAGCCTGCTTTTGGATGAAGCTCCACTCCCTTCCCTGTGGATTAGGAGAAGGAAATTTGAGCTAGATGCCACATTCAGTCTGGGCATTTGTCCTTAGCACCATATTTCATCAGTCTTCAGTCTAGGATAACCTCAGTCATTTGGCCACACTTCAATAAGTGTTCCCAAAGACTGGATAAATATTCCCTTTTGAGTCAGTTTTGCCTTAACCTCCCTTTGGAAGACTGTTACATGGGGGAGCAGCTACACATTGGCTGGGTGTTTGGAGCTGGTAGATAATATGCATCACTCTGGCTAGGAACTGTGTTGGTGTGTTGTGACAGCTCCCTAAAATATTTTTTTTTCCTAGGGTAAAGGTTTGGATGGAATTGATTTTATGGTCAACTTCTGGATTAAGGCCTGCCATTTGAGTAGCCCTGCAGTAGATGTTGCTCATATTTGATGCTGACATATTCTAATGTGCTCTCATATTCCTTGTTCTTAAAGATAAAAGAACCGGAATCATAGAGGAAGCTGTATTATTCTTTATCTTAACAGTAGTAATAACTATATTCTTATTTAAGATTATTACCTCTATTGTTGCTGTTCTAGTTCGTAGTACTAACAAAAGGTGATAATGTACTCAGGCTTCACCATGTCATTGCATATTTCCCTTTTCTCAGTGGAAATCTCATAACCCTGCTTGCCATATGATTGCGTCTCTGCCACATTCCCCTATAGATTTAAAATTAAATATCCTTAAAGCAAAATTAATAACTGTTAGTTTAAAAAAACTAACTTGTAACTTGTAATGATGGAATAGTATTTGTTATGAGTAAATTCAGAACAGAATTCTAACAGCTGTAGAATTTTAGGGTTATTACATTTTTGCCATTATGTAAGTCATTATGGTGTCAGGTGTTACAGTTCTCGTACTGTTTTAGCCATTTTATTTGTATAGATCAAGTGTGTAGACATTTTAAATATACAAATATGGCAGGTAATAGGTCAACAATACAGCCTGAACTGCTGTTAAAGCCCAAATTTTAATTCTGAGAGATTTAATATTGAGTGCCTTTATACACCCAATATTTCTTTAAAAATGTAATACCAATATCACAAAATCACAGAATCGCTGAGGTTGGAAGGGACCTCTGGAGATCATCTAGTCCAACCCCCCTGCTCAAGCAGGGTCACCTAGAGCACGTTGCACAGGATCGCGTCCAGGCGGGTTTTGAATATCTCCAGAGAAGGAGACTCCACAACCTCTCTGGGCAACCTGTTCCAGTGCTCTGTCACCCTCACAGTGAAAAAGTTTTTCCTCGTGTTCAGATGG
>NW_020448119.1:1279187-1324369 GCF_003343035.1 Apteryx rowi | reverse complement strand
CAACTCCACCACCTCGCTTTCCTGGCCTGTCTTTCCTAAAAAGCACGTAGCCATCCATGACAGCACTCCAGTCATGCGAGCTATCCCACCATGTCTCTGTAATGGCAATGAGACCATGGCCCTGTGACCGCACACATATCTCTAGTTCTTCCTGTTTGTTCCCCATGCTGCGTGCATTGGTGTACAGGCATTTCAGAGAGGTGATTGAGCATGCAGGTTTCCCAGGAGGGGTACAAGAGGATCCTCCGTAGCCACATCCCACACGCACTTCCCTGGCTGCATTCACCTGCTGGAGGCGTCCTGACTTGAGCTGTCTTTTGCCAGCTACCCTGKCACTATAACTCTCCCCTTCCCCCGTCTTTCCTAGTTTAAAGCCCTCCTTACCAGGTTGGCCAACCTGTTGGCAAAGACCCACGTGCCCCACTTTGTGAGGTGGATCCCATCTCTCCCCAGCAGTTGTTGATCTTCAAACAGGGTCCCATGGTTGTAGAAACCAAAACCCTGTTGCCAACACCAGCGGTGCAGCCGGTTGTTAACTTGGAAAGTCCGTCTCCTCCTCCTCTCATCCATCCCCCTCACTGGCAGGATTGAGGAGAAGATGACCTGGGCTCCCAGACCCTTGACCACCATCCCCAGAGCTCTGAATTCCTGCTTGATGGTCTCCAGTTTGCCCTTGGTGTCATTAGTGCCCACATGGAAGAGCAGCAGTGGGTAATAGTCCGAAGTGTGGACAAGCCAATATGTAATACTTCTTACTGGCCAAGTAAGGATGAAGTGAAAGGCTGTAATGAATTTCAGGAAGCTTTGTTGTTGTGTGCTTAGGAATAGTTTTGTCTTTGGCAACTGGTTAAAATTTGAGCTTGCACTGCAGCTCTTCCAACGGTAAGAAATTGATACAACTTTTGAGTCTCTTGATCCATATGTTTTGTAATGCATAAACCTACTGATTCTTGTACCTCATTGTGTAATACTGTTGTTTGTTGTTTAACTGACCTCTGGACTGTTAAATATACTTTGTGGACTTGGGACAGTCTCCACATATTAAATTTACGTGGGATAATTATATTTCCAGCACGAATGCTACTTTTATAGTTAGTTCTTGAAGGTTAACAACTCAGCACACATCTCTATCTGACTGCTTTAAGACCAAAGGAGCTATTGTGGTCATTGAGATTAGTTTTGTGTGTAACACCAGCATCCCTTGGACGTCTGAATTAGGTTTGTTAACAGTAATTGACTAAGAGCATATAGTCCATTGTCTTTTAAGAATTGTCAGTAATGAGGAATCCGTTGAAATCATTCATGAAGTGTTTCAATAGTAGAGTATCCTTACTGACTAAAATTGAAAACCTTAGAAATCTTATTTATATTTATAAGTAATCTAACGGTTCAGCCTTTGGCTATTATAATTTTGTATGTCAAAATTAAGATCTCTGTTCCTCTTGGAATTCCTTAGACTATGAATAGATTTTTCTTTTACCTTGTATTGGATAAGCTGAAGGAATTGAGCTTCATGAGTTTGTCGCTCTGTGTATATACTCCAGTCTTCCAATAATTTGTGTGTGTGTGTTTTTTCCCTTGCACCTTTTAATGTTTTCAAAGTACTTCTTGAAATGTAAACACCAGAACTGGATATAATATTCCAGCAGCGATCCTTCCACTAGTAGATAGAGAGGTACTGTGCTCTCCTGTAGTATTCGTTTATGTACTTACCCATAGTCATCTTAGCCTTAACGCAGCAGTGTACTTCTGTTCATCTCACTACTTAACACTGCCATCACATTTTATGAGTTGATGATTACCTGTATCATATTAGATAATGTCTCCCTTTATTCATTGCTCCTTGATGTATAATATCTTCTTTTATCTGAGTTGGAACATGTTTGATTTGATTGCAGTCCTTTTACCAGCTGGTGTAGATTGTTCTATACCACTTCTCAATCTCAATATCAACTACAAACTTCATCAATATTTTTTTCCTAAGCTGTAATTTAAAAATATTACAGTGTAAAGTGAAGCACTGATTTCCATGGGACTAATTAAAGAAACATCAGCTATGACTTACGTTTATAGTTAAATATTGAGACCTACCGACTTAATTGACATGGTCCTGGGCAAACTGCTCTAGGTGACCCTGCTTGAGCAGAGGGGTTGGACTAGATGGTCTCCAAAGGTCCCTTCCAACCTCATTCTGTGCTTCTGTGACATACTGATTTTCTGCCATTTCAGTTTCTTAAAAACAGACTGCTATGTGTTAGTAAGTTAGGTGTCTTCCAGAAGTCTAAGGGCCAAACTTGTAATGCCATCATAAAAAAAACTAGTTGGTTTGACACGAACGTAAACTTCAGTCCATATTTGTTATGGGAACAGAAAATACATCATTGTTATGTTACATCTCTATGATCTTTTTGAGTAGCTCATCCTTCATTATCATCCTGAAGACTTCTGCTCCGGCTTCCCTCTGCTTTCTGTTGTTTGTGCTAGGGGATAGCAAAGACCCTTGAAGCCTCCTGGCCAGGTAACACCCCCCTGGGTTTGCTGTTCTGGCTGTGGCATTGAGGGCAGAAAATCTCAGTGAAACTCTCTGGGGCCCTGCCTGCCCTGGTGCCTGCGGGAGGCAGCTGCCCAGCGCAGTGCACTGAACTAGCCAGGGTGCTGAGCCACGAGCTCTTCCACTGGTAGCTCAGTTGCCTAAGGAGAGGCACTCCTGGAAAGAGAGCATGTGTTTCTGAAAGAGCCACCCAAGGCAGGGAATTAATTACTTTGTTAGAAGAAGAAAGCCACCACTAATGGTAGCTTCCAGTTTTCCCATACCACTATACCTTAGAACTTATGCGGAAAGCCATTATGCAGTTGCAGCCTATACCAGAAGAAAATCCTGCTCTGAAAGACATTTTCCCAGAACCACTGCTCTTAGCTTTCTGAGAGCCCCCAGTCTTGCTAAACTCATCATCAGAAGCAGGTTTCTTGTGGCCTAAATTGCACTGAATGTATCTATACCATCCTTGAGTAAGCAGATGCAAGCTTTTCCAATGTACTTCTATTAGTGCCACTATCACGTGAAACTTAAGCAATCGCTGTGCATCAGAATAAACTTTCACAGACAGTCTGTAAAGGGCAAAAGCAATCTGCCTGCAGTTGAACAATTTTCACAAAACAACTGCTTTGTGATCTCTCAGCTCTGGTCCTCAAGAGAATCCTACAAAACAGCTTCCGAAAACAAGCCTGGGAAATAAAACTAACCTCTACAAACAACTTTCAGCTTATTAAAGATACTGCTTTTATTTTTTCCTCTGTTTCCAACTAACCCTTTTGTGTTCTCTTTTCTTCCACACGTCACTATTTTTTGTTGTATATTTTAAAGGTGATTAGTGATGGCATGTTTTTTAAATATTATCAAACACATTGGATATGAAAACCTATATTTAAATAATTCACTTAAATTTGCTTGGCATTTGCATTTTTCTTCTTTCTAAGAAGACAGATGCCCTCCCCGAAGACTTAACCATTTAGTAAGTGTTAGGGCATACTCATTTGCATCTATGTGTAGCTAGATTATTAAATTTGCTGCTATTTTATTTAAGTAGGTATGGTTAAAGGAACAAATACCTTCTTAATGTATCAACTGATACCATTATATAGTTCTATATTCTTTTTTTTTTTTTTTTTTTAATAGAAAAGAAGAATACTACAGTTCTGATTTTCCTACATCAGATTTTGAGGTACATCTGCATCAAAGCAGAGGCCTGAAGCAGAGCAGAGACAAAGGAGTGCCGCTACTCTAGAAGGCATTTCAGACACTGGGCATCTTCATCCTCCTTGCTTTTTCCATGTACTTCCTTTTCCTCCGGCCTTTCTTGGTGAGAAGTTTGGACCTGCTGCTATGAGGAGGTCATGGTCCCATGGATGGCATTAGTGAAGGAGGCAAGTGCCTGAGTTTCTGGAGGTGGCTGCTACTTCTGTGTAGTGTATAGCAGTGCTGCACAGGCTAGGGCAAGGGATCAGAATTAATAAATAGTGGGAACCTGAGGGAGGCAGCCATAGATGCAGAAAGAAAGAGGCAAAAATGAGTCCAGGAGAACTAAAACAATGAAATATTGCAGTAGAGGATTAGTTTACTCTTTTTTATTTAGTCTTTGTACGTATTGAATTGTGTAGTCCATAAACATGGCAATGAAAAATTGTTTCTGTACATTTGTTTTAAATGCAAAATATGTTTTGATAAGCTTGCTTTATTTCTTATGTATCTCAATATGTATGACAGTCTTAGTCACAAATAAAAAAATGAATAGCCTCTAGTCAGCAAATTGAGCTGCTTTTTTTTTTTCCAGAGGTGGCTACTGCTGTATCAGTGTGTTTTGAAACTAAACTAGCAGATGTAAGCCTCATGTCCTTTTTTGGTTTCTCAACTTTGTAATTGTTGCTGAACAACTGTTACTAGTTACTCAACTACTGTTACTAGCTACTGAACTAAACTTGGTAAGCTGAAGCAAAGAAAATATACTTTTTACACTTCAATAATGCAGTCTCCAGCACTGAAACTTTTGAGAATGCATCTGAGACTCAAAACCCTTCTCTTGTTTCTCCTATCACCAGCTATGCCAGCTCAGCAAACTTTCTAGGGAGATGTCACTTTCATTAGATTTGACAGCTGATAATATCCAACAAATGGATTCAGGAAACATATTTTTACCCTGTTGTTTTTTTTTTTTTCCTATATGTTAGTCTTATAGGGTTTTTAATACTTAGTCAGGGGGTAAAAGCTTAGCCTTCTTGGGGGAAGTCAGCAAAAGTGCATGATCACCTCTCTAAAAAATGGTGCAGAGATCTGTGTATCACTGTTACTTGTGTGCAGGTATTGCCAGACCAAAAATAGGTGTATAAGTGCTGAATGCAACTAGGGGAAAAAAAATCTTAATCCAGTAGTAAGAACTGAACAAAAAGCCTGGATTTAATTGGGATTTGCCTCTCTACCATGGTTCCAGTGGATTGCTGAAGTATGAGAAGTAGCAAAGCTAAGATTAAAATTTAGCTAAAATTCAGAGATTCCCTGTTAAATTATGTTGGGGAATATCCAACCAAAGCTATTTAGAAAAGTGAAAAGGATGTTAAGAAGCTTAACTATCATAGCAAGTGGCAACTTAACCATAGATTCCCCCCACCCCCGCCTTTTATATCTGTTTTACAATGTATCTTAATTGTGGAAAGACTGCCATATGTCTTCCCAGTTGTTGTTTTACTCCAATTTTTGGTCGCTGTTCATGAGACAGATTCTTTTGGCTAAATTCAACACATCGTTGAACATTCCTAGAAGCAACCTAAAGTCGGTATAAAAAATCACAGTTGTTGTGGGCTGTTTGTACTCTTCCCTCTCTTGATACTCAGATCTGTATGTAGTAGTCTAAAATTTTCTAGTCCTGTGAGCTGTGTAAAAATCACTGTTGTATGTATAGTTGCTGCCTGAGGCAACAGTTTTAAAGTGAGTTTTCTGTGAATTCAAACTGCAGTATTGGTATACCTGGCCTTCAGTGAATTCAAGTGAATTTCATGAATTTCATTGATGAAAATCTGACCCAGAATGCTAACACCAGTTGCATTAAGTGAATGATAGCCTTGAGTTTAGGTGGCATGTGCATTAATGTTTTAGTGCTCTTCCTCCAAACTATAGAAATATTTGAATGTAATTGTTAGAGGCATTTGCAAGTCATATCCAAAGCCATGGGGGAAGAAAAAACTATCCGGTGTCTAATCAATATCTTTGATCAATCAGCTATGGTCTGTTTTTATCACATGGAACTCCATGTCTAACCAAGTCTCATGATAACAGCAGAAACAATGAAGTTGTCTTCTTAGGGTTGGTGTAGATCCATTTGGCTTGACTTCATTGGCATCTGTAGGATAAAGTAATGGAAAAATTGGAGTAATGCTTGAACTCATGGATAAGACAAATGTGCTGTTTCCAGCTGACCAATGTGTGGAAGTCCTCCATGATCCTTTCAGCTGCAGAAAAGTCCATCTATCCGTGATCACCACTACTGAATCGCAACATACTTGAAAAATCTACTGGCACAATTCTGTGCATACGTAATATTCCCTGTTGACTGAAGAGTGTTTAATCCTTCTGAGAAGAATCATTGGGTGAGCTAGGAGTAGAGGAGGCATTAAAAAAAAAAGCCTGACTTTGATGTGATTACAACTGAAAAGATGACCAAGCCTGTATGGTTTTAGCATATTTTTTTTATTTAAAATTCTTTCACAAGTTCCATAGGCTTTTATTGTTAAGATGGGATCAAAAATATTTTGGCATAATCTCTGAGACAGAAGTTTTTTCAGAATAGAGAAGACATGAATACATCACATAAAACAAGGCTTTTAGCTAGGGAGGAAAGAGGAAAAATAAATCCTTGATGGTAGCCATGTCCAGTTAAGCTAGCTCCACCTATACTTTACATATACTCGTATATACTTTAAACTAGCACTGCCACCAGGAAAACCATTCTATCCGTGCACCTCCTCTCCTGGTAGAAGCATTTGTATAGTGATTTAGATCAGGGAAACCTGATTTAGATCTGTGTTAAAAGTAAACTTTTCTGAAAGGGATAGTGTTAAGTTCCTTAAGGCAATTCATTGTGTAGTCACACAAATTCTTTTTCTGGCATAAGAGAAAAAGGGATTATTAAGGTTAATTTTTGGCTGTGACATTGATGTATGTGCTTTAAGTGTTTAAGGAACTTGTAGATGATCTGTTGCTGTTAAGAAAAGGGTAGAAGTTGGTTTTACATCTAATAGTAGTGGATGTGATTTGCAGCCATCTCCCTTGCTAATACTACTGCAAGGCAAAGATACTGCTTGAACATGAACTATCAGGCCTGGTGGCTTCCTACCATTATGCAAACAAATGCAAGACATAGTCCCATAGCAGGTAAGTGCAGATGTGAACATAAGAAGACGTTTAACTGTTTACTTGAGCCTGCTACCCAAAAGCGTATGGGGTAAAAGGACGTCTGATCAAGGCTCAGAAAAAAAGAAGCAGATAAAGCCTTGTTAATGGGGCTAGGAGATGTTCAGAGCAGTGAATGTAGTTGTTCCTGCCAAGCGTTTTGAACACCTGATTGAGTGTCATCACTGCTTGCTTTAGTAACGAGCTTTATTTCTACAAAGAATTAAAAAGATCTATGAAGATCTTTTCCTACTCTGTGGTCACAGAGCTGTGATGTCATTTAGATCAGACATGCTATCTTATCGCACCTCTTTGGAGTGCTGCAAATGATAAGTACAGGCTCTTTAGGAGGGATAGGCAAGGAAGTTGAGGAGGGGACACCACACAAAGGAGTGGCTTGAATGCAGAGGACTGTGCTATGAAAAGACCAATGGGCCTGTTGAGAGCTTGTGGGTCAGGATCAGAGGGGAGGCCAACATGGGGGATGGGATATCATGGTGGGAGTTTGTTACAGACTGCCTTGTCAAGAAGAGGAAGCGGATGAAGCCTCATCATTGTAACTGTGCTTCTCATGGGAGACTTTAACCACCCTGATATCTATTGGAAGCTCAACACATCAAGGTGCAAGCAATGTGGAGATTTCTGGAGTGTGCTGAGGACAAGTTCTTGATATGTGCTGGATGATTTGACTAGGGGAAGCTCACTGCCTGTTGTTCAGGAATAAAGAAGAACTGGTCACAGATGTGAAGGTTGATGGCAGCCTTGGCTGCAATGATCATGAGATAGTGGAGTTTAAGACCTAAGGCAAGTGAGGAAGGTGAGTAGCAGAATAACAACACTGGACTGAAGGAGAGCAGACTTCAGCTTATTCAGGGAATTGGTAAGTGGGATCCTGTGGCAGGCTAATCCGAAGGTTATAAGTGCTCAGGATAAGCTTGTTGATCTTCAAAGACTGCCCTCTTCGAGGACAAGATTGGTTCATGTTAATGCAAAAGAAGTTGAGCAAGGTATCAGGAGGCCAGCTTGGGTAAAATGGAAACTCCCATCTGAACTCAAATGCAAGAAGGAAATGTATGGAGGGTGGAAAAGGGAATGGGCTAGCTAGGTAGAGAATAGTGACATTGCCCAACTGTGCACAGGTGGAGGTAGGAAAGCTTTAGCTCAGCTGGATTTGAAACTGGTGAGGGTTGTGAAAGACGGTAAGAAGTTTTTCTGTAGGTATATTGGCAGCAAAAGAAAGACCAAAGAAAATTGCTGATTGTTGTGGGTGGCCTAGTGACAAAGGAATGGAAAAGGCTGAGGTGCTCAACACCTTGCTCTGTATTAGCCAGGCCTGCCTTCCAGCCTCCCAGGTCCCTGAGCCTAGTGGCAGAGTCTGAAAGGGAGAGAAGCACTACCCACAGCAGAGGAAGGTTGAATTAGGGACCACTTAAAGGAGTTGGTCATTGGATCAGATAGGATGCCTATGAGAGTGCTGAGGGAGCTGGCCGATGTCATTGCATGACTGTTCCCCACCATCTTTGAAAGGTCATGGTGACTGCGGAAAGTTCCTTGATGACTAGAAAAAGGCAAATGTCATTCCCATGTACAAGAAGGGCAAGAAAGAGGATTTGGGGAACTTCAGGCATGTCATCTTCATCTTAGTCCACAGGAGGAATGTAGAACAAATTCCTCTGGAGGCTATGTCCAGGCACTTGAAAGGCAAGTAGGTGAATGGGAACAGGTAGCATTAATTTATAAAAGGCAGATTGTGCCTGACCAACCCAATTTTATGATAAAGTGGCTGGTGCTGTAGTTATACATAGGACAGTATTTGATATTTCCTTAAGAATATAAGTATGGTCATAATCATTGATAACATAATGAAGTACTTAATGTCACCAAAACCAAGATACGTTTAATAGCCTATGAATGGTTTGATGTCTGCTATATATAAAATTGCTTCAAATCTCACACCGCTCTGAGACTTCTCCAAGCCATGTTTCCTTTCATGTAAGGTAACATTTCATACTGTGCTTATAATTGAATAYTAAAAGACATAGTAATTGAATACTAAAAGATACCTAGTAACTAATTTTTAAAAGGGTTGTTACCCTTGATTTTTTTAAAAATATGTATTGTAATTTCTAATTTTACTGGTTGACAGAATCATAAACTTGCTCTATGTAATGGTACCAAATTTAAAAAGGATTATTCCACTTCAATCATAAGTAAGAAAACACAAGTAAATACGGAATATCGTTTCAAGTAGCAAGCCTGTGTAAGTTACTAAATCAATATCATTTCATTGCAGTCTGCAGAGTGATTTGATGCACCTTCATTAGAGGCAGAATTCAAGCTTACAGTAATAGTGATATTACTAATATGCATGTGAAAATCTGAATTTGAATGAGAAGCCTGGTGATGGAGAGAGTAGGAAGTATATCAATTGATGGGGAAAGTACTAAGAATAGAAAAGTTGAGACACGAGAGTAAACCCAGTATAAAAAGGAAGGGACAACATCTGGAAAAATGACACTGAAGTAATAGGCAAATTGTACTAGGAGGTCCTGAACTTTTGCTGCAGACAAGTTTTTTGTTTGTTTGTTTTCTTTGTTTATTTTTTCAAAATAACAGCCTTGCAGAAATGCCAGAAAAAAGAGGTTACTTGAGTGGAATGGTTTGCTTTCCATCATCATTCCCACAACAGCTAGTGTGTTAGTCAACAGGTTTAGAATCGGTGCTTCTTGGAAATAACTGACAAAAAGATTGTGGACAAGAATTTAATTCAAATCACACCTTGTTAATTCAGCTCATTTGGCTTTATTGTGTTACAGGGAGGAGAATTTCTCTGTCCTCTATCCCTCTTCTTGAGCATAATGCATGAACGTAACAATGGCCACTCTGGATCAGACCGAAGGTTCATCTAGGAGGCTGGTATCTTGTGTCCAAAAGTGGATGCCTAGGGAAAAGTATGAGAACAAAGAAAAGATACGTGATACTTTCCTCTAGTGCTTTTCCAAGCTTCATTTTCTACTCAGGGGCTTCCTGAGCCAGGTATAGTTAATATGTATTTTTAGTAAGCCTTAATAGATTACTATTCCATGTAGCTGTCCAGTGTCTCCTTGAACTTTTGTAAACTGTTAGCATCCAGAACATCCATTGGCAAAAAGTTGCACAGGTTAGCTACTAATCCATGAAGAACTCATGTTTTGTGTTTATTCTAAGCCTGGCTGCTGAAATTATTCTGTATCTCTGGTTATCTTGTTCCATTTTCTGAACCTTTTTTTTTTTTTTTTTTTTTGAGATAGAGAAGACTAGAATTGCATGCAGCATTCAAGATATCAGTGAACCCACGGATATATATACTGCAACATGTTCTCCATGTCGTCCTCTGTTTTGTCCTTCTAATTCTTTGTCGTTTTGACTGCTATTGAGTGTTAAGCTGCCATTTTTTGTAACTGTATATCATAGTACTAAGATCTTGTTCCTGATTGCTAACAGTCCATCTTTTTTTTTTAATGAAAAGTTAGGATCATTTTTTCCTATGTGCATCATTTTACGTTTATTTGCACATAATCTCGCCTACCGTTTTATTGCCCAGTTATTCAGTATCATAAGGTAATTCAACAGTTCTTCAGTTGTCCTTTTTTTTTTTTTTTCCCTCCCCCCTTAAACTCTGAGTCGCATAGTACCATCTGCCACCTTTGTTAACTAATCTCTTGCCCTGTTTTCCAGGTTATTTATGAAAACATTGAGCTGCACATATCATAACCTGTTCCTTGCAGAACTCTCCTAGTGACCTCTTCACACTATGTGAACTGACTGTTCAATCCTTCTGTTTCCTATCTTTTACCCAGCTGTTTTCCACGTAAAGAACTTTTTCTCTTATGGCATGCCTGCTTAGTTTCTTTAAAAATACTTTGTCAAATACCTTTTAGGAATCCAAATAGACATTGTTTGGATTACTCTTATCCACGTGAATGTTGACCTCTTTAAAATATTCCTGTAGATTTGGAAGATGGGACTTTGTTTTACCAAAGCCATCTTATCTCCTCAACTGTATCACTTCTATCCAATTTTTCAGTGATTCTATTCTACTCTTTACAGTTTCTACTAATTTTCTTGGTACAGATATTGGTCTTCCAGGCCTACAGCTTCCTGGATGTCCCATCTAACCATTTTTAAAAGTTGGCAATGTTAGCCACATTCCAATGTGCCAAAGCAATTATAAGTGAGAGGTTATATACCATAATTAATAGATCAGCTATTCCATCCATAAGTTTCTTTAAATTGGTTGGATGACTACCATCTGATACTGATAACTTACTACTTTTCATTTTGTTTTATTTATTCCCTAATCTTTAATACAGTCACTTCAATTTAAGACAAATTTTCTGATGTATTTACAAAAAGAAATGTTTCTTCCTGGGTATCTTTCTCATTTTCTTCCACAGTCAACACAGGTGCAAAAATTCCACTGAGTTTCTTTCTTACAGTCTTATCTTCTCTGAATGCTCCTCTTATACCCTGACCATATATTGGCCCTACATATTCTCTGGTACGCTTTCTGTTCCTGATGTCTGAAGAACGATTTATTATTAGTTTTCATGTCTTTTATTTTTCTTTATTAGTCTTTTTTGTCTTGTCCCTATTATACCTTTGCACTTGCTTTAGCTTACCATTTCTTTCATTTTCCCTATTTGGACATGACTTTGACTTTTTGAAGGGTGCTTTTTTGCTATTTACAAATTCTCCTGCTTTTCACTCATGTTGGCTTTTTCTGTGATCCTTTTCAAGTCTTTCTTAATTGATATTGTATGCTTTGCTCTGTGCTTTCTGCTTGGTCTTCATTAGAGAGACCATTTGGTCTGCAAGACCAAAATAAAACAGAAATGGGAGATACGGTCAAGCAGTATTGCTAAAAATGTGGCCATGAATTATGTCACATGCTGAATAATGGTCTTTTGAAGAAGGATGTTGTTTAGATGTCCAAGGAATCCATTCCAAAATTTGAAAGCAGAACTATTAATGATCCAGATGGAAGATCATGATTCAGGTTTTCTGTATGTGAATAATTTGTGCTAAAATAAAATATTTTGATAGAACCTGAATTAAAAATGTAAATATTGAACCTGAAAAGTTAAAACTCATCAGCCTAAAAAAGAGTAACTGTCTGTGCTATACTATGTATTCACGAATGATCTGGAAGAGATGCAAATACTGAAGAGTCGAAGTTTGTTGATGATATGAGGGTATTTAGGTTAGGTAAAAATGAGGGTAAAGATGAGGACAGACAGGGAAGAGCTGCAGAAAGACTATACAACACTAATTGGTTGGATAACCGTAGATGAAAACTATCATAAAGCAATACATGTAGGGAAAAACAATTTGGAAATTTACATAGTGATGGGCTACCTCCCCAGAATGAGATCTTGCAGGTCCTCTGAAAATAGCAGGTCAGTGCCTAGTGACAGTGCTGGTCTCCACATGTCAAAAGGAATATAATAGAACTGGAAAAGCACACAGAAGGGCAACAATAATAGTGGAAAATCTCTGAAAGACTAAGTAGGTGAAGAGATGACTGTGGGGGTATGGTAGCAGTGTATTCCTTGAGTAAGATTGAAAGGGAATAATTGTAAACTCTACGTTCCTGTACAAGGGCTAGCAAACTTCAAATGTAACCAGCAGAAGGCAATTCAAAACAAAGAAGATGATGTACTTCTTCAAACAACATGGAGTTAAGTTGTGATATACTTGCAATACAGTGTTATGGATGCTAAAAGCTTTCCTGGGTTCAAAAAAGATCTGACAAACTCATAGATGAAAAATCTTGAATACTAAGACACCATCTTTGTCTCAGGAAGTTTTGGTTTCCCGGATCCCTATATCCTCAAAAAGTATTCTGAGAAAGTATCATTTAATGCTTTCTATGTCCTTGTATTCTTACCTAGGCATCTGTTATGGGCAGCAGTCAGAGACAAGAGCCACCTAGCCCAAACTCCTTCGTCCAGCTCAGTCTGTCTGTTCTTGTGATTAACTGTCCATGCTATCTACCCCCCTACTGTCTAACCTATTTTTTTTCTGCTGCAAATTAAGTTGATATTTTTGGAATTTGTCCTAACTTTAAATGCTTTTACCAAAGTTCCCTTTCAGTTTTTTAGTATCGGTCTCTCATTTCAAGCCTTTAAGGACTTCTGCTCAAGTTTCAGTCATTGCTGCTTGAAGACATGATGAAGGCCTCCTGCAGCTACAGCTACAAAGCAAGTGGATGCTCTGGCCAAGTCATATTGTTTGATTGTAACCCTGGTACCCCTAAAGATTCCCGTTGTGAATGTTTTTCAGGGGTGGACTGGTCAGTCAGTCCTGGATGAGTTACCCATCTCCTTTTTTTTTCTGGACTGTGCTTCTAGATTTGAGGTAGCCTGAGTCTTTGTGATCTTTGTGGAATATTGTGTTATCAAGTAATAGAGAGCCTCTCTGGAACCAGTTCAAATTGAGGATAAAATAATATCTTGTGATCTTCTGCTGGAAATAGCTTGTTGTATGTTTGTTTTAGCTGCCATAGTGCCAGCTTCTTCCAACATAGCCAAGCACCAAGCCATTTCTCACCTTTCAGTGTCATTTGACTGTTTACAGCTTCTCACCTGCACAGCTGTTGTCTCCTGGTGATGCTGGGGGTATTGACATGAGTGCTGAATTAGTCTTGTTATGAGTGGTCAACACTGGAGTGCTTCTTTCCCTCTGTGTTTTTTCATCTTCTCTTTCTGCCTAACTTCTCTAGCATTGTTGATGTACTGCTGGGAAGTACAGTTCTCCTTGGATATACTGGGGCATCACCTGCATAAACCGTAATGTGATGGTGCATCTTTCCTCCTTAACCCTTTCAGGGATTGCTGCATTGTGTGGCAGGATGGCACTGTGCATTTCCCTCATCAAGGAGGCCAAAGCCTGTCATGGGTTGGTAGACCTCCTGCACTGCGTGGGCTCACTCAGACTCCATCTTGCTGTCAGCTAGGCTTTTTTGGAGTCATCTTGCTTGCTGTAGCAGTTACTGGCCTCGTTTCACACATTGGCAAAAAGGAGAACTACTGTCTTCAGGTATTGAAGGAGAAGGAGTACTTATGTGTGGACAGCCAATAGCCTCTCTTTGTCACAACTACTGCAACAGATTCCAACTTAAGATAAGGATACTAAGCGATTAGACATTATAGGGGGAAAAAACCTTATTCTGTTGTTTTTCGGCTTGGCAAGCTATCAGGCCTTATTCACTGTATATGAGTTAAAAATTACTGGACAAAACTGATTTTTTTGATGTGTTTTATCAACTGGCATAGGAAGAGTTACTGAGGTCCAGATCACTTCATGCGTGGTACTACAGACTGGGCACAGTACAGTGAATATAGTCTTCTGGTCCGTCACCTGGGCTGTTTGTCTACCATTGTCAGCCTGGTTGGTTATCTGAATGSTGCATGGATAGCATTTTGCTAATCACAGCTCATCTATCTGATCATCTCACCAGAGTTTCTCTGAATTTTCATATTTTCAAGAAAACTAAAACAGAGTTATTCCCACTTATATTCAGAGCTTACTCTGAACTTTTCTTGATTAAATTTAGCATTCAGAAGTTAATAGAAGTTAGTTGCATATGTGCCCTTGCATTGTTCTTGCACACAGTCCTTAGCAGCAGTTTTTTCCTCTGTAACTTGCTGCACATCTATGGCCAACAATAAGGGTAAGGTTTGGAAGAAATTCTTCAGAGCAGTATATCGTTTGCCTTTTTGCTTGCTGTAGTTGGGCTTTGCTTGCCTAGGCTGGATGTTTATGTGTTTCCTTACTGAGAAAATTGATTTATCATGTAATAGAAATAAAGAGATAGTAACAGTGGAGAGGGCTATACTTTGGAGCATCTGAAAAGATAAATTTGTGTTATTCGTTGGTATCTAAAGTTAGTGATATTCATGGTAACGTATCATTATTCTAAGCATATTCTAAGTGTATCCCAAGAAGATAACTGGCTATCCCAACATTTCAGAACATCAGAAACAAGGATTTTTATTTCACTGATAGATCCTAACTCTGAATAGGTTGATATTGTTATATTACTATGTCACCATTCAAAATATCTTAATTGTTTGGTTTGAAGCTGTCTTTGTATCGGTGTTCAAACCACACTTCAATATCACTTAATGTCTGTGTTGCAAACTTTACAAAGATCTCTAAAAACAATTATTGTAACTCTGTATAATTTAGGCAATTGCAGAACTGACTTTCCATTTGTGTGCTTAAAAATACTTTTTACTTCATGTAAGAAACCAGATAAATAGTTTATTTGAAGAAAACTTTCATAACAGGTAATGGTCTTATAATAGAGAAGAATACTCTTACAGTTCCATTTAGGTTTGTTGTATATATCACAACAGTTACAGCAGATCTAAGACACAGCAGTATGGCTTTATTTTTAATAAATGATACTTCTGTTTTTTTCTTTGTGGATTTCAGGGCAATTAATAAGGTTTCATATATGTCTTTTTGATTTGGAACTCACCCTGAGTTATGAAAGAATTGAGAATACTTTAATGTTATTTGAAATGAAGTTTACCTCTCACCCAGGGTTAAGTTTCTACTTTTTCCAGTGTTAAGGACTTCACCCCTGAGGTTGTAGTTCAACAACCAATTCAAGTTGAAAGCACCACAAAAATAGTCCAGACTTTTCCCTGTCCGTAGAAGCTAACTTTCATTCTTTCCCTTGTTCTGACATGCATCTTTGTACAATTGTGTGACAAATTGAATTAGAAAATTAACTCACTCAGCTGAAAAATACAGTGGCAAAAATATTGTAGATTGAATAGTTTTTGTTTTGTGATACATTATAATTCTTCTCAATCAAAAATTTCTGATTTTCCGTAGCTAATAAATTACATCCTGTGTTTCTCAAAGGAACCACGACCCTATAATCTACCCCTTCTCACATGCATGCCCCACAGCTCCCTTTTCCTTATTGCAAGGTATGAACTACCTTTTATCCCAGTTAGTTTAATCAAGAAACATAATGAAGTTTGGTGCAATTGCTTCCAAGTTAAATTTAATTTTAGGGTTGCTCCGTCTATTTCGGAATTGAAGAAGGGTTCCTGTGCCTAAAACTTCTATGTTTTTGCCATCTGTATCAGCTGGTTTAGTAAAAGATACTATATTCCTTCCATGGACTTTGCCTCACTTGGGTTTTTGTAACATTTTGGTGCTAAATTCTGCTGCAAATTGGAAACAGTGTGGTAGCTTGAAATATATGGTTTTAAAATAGGGCTGTTACTTTGAAACTAAATGTTATGTATTTAACTTTGTCTTCAAACTGAGAAAATGTTGCCACTTTTGTAATAACAACATAACTGTAAGTGCAGAAGTTGCCAGAAGGGGAACTAGACTCTGGCAGCAGAAGACAAGACAGTTGGGAGTTTTTCACACCTGGAATCTGCAAAAGGCAATGAGGATTTTGGCACCAAAGAGGTTGAGGCAGGAAAAGGTAAAATGGCATTGGTTATGTGTATGTGTTCTTGTTTTGTTTTGAAGGTTTTCTTCACAACCAGTACATTTGGAAATTTATGTCAAGGTCTTACATTCAGTTTTCTCTTTGACACTTTGAATAACAATTTTTCAGTGATGTTGAGGACCCCCAGCATCTAATGAAAATATTCAGATTATAAGTATAGGATAGCTTGATAGTTTGGAAGTTCAAATAGACACACTTGAAATTCCTTTTGGTCTTAGAATTTACAATTTGATAATGATTCTTAGCCTGCCTAAGGAACTGGACTTCATCATAAATGTTATGGAATTAGAACCTTTGAAAATTTCCTGCCCTGATTTTTCTCTTTATACTGACTTGTTAAGCTTGACTTTGTTCTTTTAAGTCTGTCTTTTACTCAAAGGTAGAAAGTACAGAAGTGGAAAGCAACTTTGGTAGATTCTAGTTATTTTATTGAATGCTTGAATGAACTGAAGGCAGCCAGACAGAATTCCTAATAAGCAGAGAGAGTTTCTAATAGCAATATGTTGATATTATTCCACAGGGAAGGCAATAGGACATGCATTTTTCCTTTTTGTGGAACAGAGGTAATCTTCTGTCCTTACATGCTGTGTCCTGAAACTTACAGTATCTGCATTCAGCCAAAATTGCCTGTGCTACTTTCTCAACCTTAGATCTAGTTTTAAACATCTATAAAAGCTGGTAAGCAGATTTAGTTTCAGTTTAGGGCCATCTCTAAAGAAATGCATATGTGTCTGTATATGTATGTATACACATTCATACATATGCATATGTGTATGCACACAAATTACGTGGAATGATTGTCTTTACATGCTTATCTACAATCAGCTTTTGGGAATTCAACTTGTATTTTCTGAAAGTTTTGCATTGTGGTTGTCTAATAGCATATAATCTTTTAGTGTACTTGGATGTGCTAAATTAAAGAAGTCTTTGGGGGAGGTGATGTGTAATTAAAAGCAGTTTAAATAAGTAGAAGAGTTTTATATAATAAAAGCTATTTGCACAATACTAAATTTGGGATGCAAGTGCTAACCCCCCTTTAACTAGTCATATTATACTGTGATCAATTCTGAGACACTGGAAGGCTTATATTATGGACCACAGTCTGTGCTCATGTTGTCTGAATTGTTTCAGGAACTGTCACCTGGAAATAGATTTGCCAAAGGGCTAATCACCTTTAATTGTGATAATTCTGTTATCTTACCAGTTTTTTCTCTTGACATAAATTGGTCTGCTAGGGAAACTGATGAGTCAACGAATATATAATATAATTTTATGAGAGATGTTGCTGTTAAAATGTTTGCTACTTGTTTAGGAGAATTATAAAGAAAAATTAATTGGACAGAAAATGACCTTAATGCCACCTGTAGAACTGCAGTGCTGAAGTGTTTGTCTGTTGAATGAACGAGGGAAAGCTTGCGCCTTAACTGTATGTCATTTACTATTCCTTTGCCTCAGTGGGATGCAGAATGCACTGGAGCCTTCTTAAATTGTTTAGTAGCATTGTAAGCTGATAAACTGCTACATTGAAAACAACATGTGACCATATTTCAGTAATATAAGTGGGAATACCTGTATTTTTATGAATGTTTTATTCAACTATAAAATTTAGAATGAGTCCAAAGAATATGAATTCAAGTCTCCTAAAATTCAAAGAAGTTTCAGTTTCAGTTTAGTCCTGAGCTTTACCCCCTAAAGAATGCCTATATACATCTGTCCAAAAAGTCCTTTATCTTAAAATGTAGTCTTCTCCAAAAAAGTAGTTTTGTTCCATATGGATTTGAAGAAGGAAGGTAATCATAACTTAAATTGCACCCACCAGAATACGTTTCCTGTTATTAGATAAGGAATATCAAGACATTTATCCACTGCAACACTTTAATAACTCTAACAGATTTTCTGTTCCACTCTGCTGATGTTATTAGAGTACACATCAAAGCAATGAAAATCAATCTATTATGGACTATGAATAAAGATTAAAAAAAAATCATATTCTCTAACAGTGCCTGAGTGTAAACATGTAGGTGAATAAGCATCTGATATACTTCTGATTTAGCAAAAGTATAAAAAGGCTTTACACTTCAGTTAGGGAAATAAGGCTATTATCATGATGAAAGAGAAAATTGATCTGTTCTCCGTATTAAGTGTTGGTATGATTGAGTGTAATTCAAGGTTGCTGTCCACACTATAAGATGGTTGTGAAGCCAGGAGAGGGAGTTCAAAGGAGGACCACATAAATGAGTCATGGAATAGAAAATAAGGTTTATAAGGGAAGACTTGAAGGTTAATTTATTAATTTAGAGCAGGTTAAAAAAAATGATTTGATCCCTGCATTTAGATGCTTATATGAGGTAAAATTACTGGGAATGGAATTTGGTTTCCGAAAGTATGACAAAATCCTGTGGTGAGAAACTGAAATTAGGCAGATGAAACCTTGAAACAAAACCATTCATGCTAACTGTGAGGGAAAGTACTTACTGGAACGTACTGCCGGAGAAGATACTGGGTGCTTCATCGTTTGGGACCTTACATCTCAAGTGCATGCATCAATTCACTAAGGGGGTGAAGTTTTGTAGCCTGTATGGGTAGAAGTTCAGCCTAGAAGATCAGAGGAGGCCCTCTGGCCTTGAAATCTGTGACTGAATCCTCAGGCTCCTTTCTTCCGGATCCTGAAGAAAACAGAATTGTCCAAATTAACCTCAACATGCTTGTATAAAGCTTGATTTCTTAAGTAAAGCAGTGCTTGCTGTTGATTCTTGTGCTTCAGAAAGTGAGCACCTTTCCCTCAGGGCTCAGGAGAGAACTTTTGCCCCCTGTGCATGATTGCTTCACGTGTCCTGGGTTTTTTGATCTTTTGACTACCAGAGACTGATGATGTCAAACACTTTATTGCTTTATAATGAGATAGGATGAAAAGAGATTTAACAAGGAATTAGATTCTGTTATCCTGGCCGTCTAGATGATGTTATCTACAGCACTATAATACTTGTATGATAAGTCTCAAAGTGTATGGTTGTGGTGGGCACATGTATCATTGTATGGTTGTGTGGGTACATGTATCGTAACATTGCATTCAGTGCTGGTTACCGACGATCTCTCAATATGGTCGAGACTCCTTGAATGAGTAGCTCCCAGAAATGTTTATCAGAGCTGTGACTATAAATTGCAATTTGAAGTGTAAATATCAAGTTCAAGGATATCAGTTCAAGGGTCATCACTTACCTGATATAACTGGCAGATCGTGGAAGGGTAGGCAAAATTTTGAGCAAATGGAAGAATCACTGAACATGCTGTAACATCTAATTTCAGTAGTTTTCATAGACCTTTGTCCCTTCATTAGTGCTGTTTCATTCTCTTTTTGACCTATTTTGTTTTTGACTGTGTTATTAATTCTGTTTAAAAGGCTGGTAATTACAGTCAGTGGTTAGTAATGTTAGAATGTTAACACTAATGGCTATAGCTCTATTTTCAAATTTTGACCTTATCTACAGGAAAGAATTTACTAGCACTGGCAGAATTTAAATTGGTTTAGCTCAACTTCATTAAATCTGTGTGTGGACACTCTTACTCAGAATACACAATCTTAATTTAGTTTCCCTTCATTCATTTGAATTAAACCAATTAAGGCTACGTATTCTGAATGAATGTATTCTTACAGGGATTTAACCCAGTCTGACTAATTTGGTATAAATTTAGATTCTCAGCTAATCCAGATTAATTTTTCTCCAGGGGGTTCTTATTTGTTTGGAGTTGCTTTAAATGTCAGAATTTACAACTGAAGCAGGACTGTTTGCCAGCCTAGGATTTTCTTATTGCTTATAAAAGTATATCCAAAGGTGTGTTTGCATATTTTTGTAGGTATTCATTATTTAGAGTGGATAGCAAAATGGATACTGAAAAGGCTTTTTTGTCACTTAGGAGATTTTATATCTCTCTTTTAAAACACATATGGAACTGTCCTGTAGGAAAATCCCTTAAAAACTGGGAAAGGAAAGGACAAGGAGGGACTGTAGGTCTGCAGGAGGGCGGAGGGGGAGCCTGTGGTAATTTCAGGCTATTTCTAAACCTGCTTGCTGAGCTGTTCATGGCCAGACCTGCTAAAAGGGTGGAGAGTTTGCAAAGTTCCCACTTGATTTTAAGCTTCTAAAGAAACTGTCTCATAGAATGAAAAGAATTTGTACAAATCTGAACATTATTAAACATGCACGTTTTTATTTTTTAGCTCCCTGTTCTCTCCAAATAAATGCCAGCAGAACAAATCCTGAATTTGCAAATAGTTCATATTTTGTTCTCTTTTCTACTTGAAGAGAAGTGGACTCTTTATTAGTCCATTTAGACTTTATTAGTCCATTAGACCATTAAGACAGTCCGAGTCAGAATCAAAAATGTTCTTAATGTTGATTTTGTGCTTTCTTTAGCTAATGAGAAATATACATTTAAGTAGTTAAATGACTTACCACCTTCTAAAAGATGGAATTTTTTGCATTTTCATATTCCAAGAAAAGAGAAAGAGTATTATTTTATTTAGTATCTGTTCATTGTTTTATTCAAGATTTATTTGAATTTTCTTTTGAATCAAAATTAAAAATCAATAATAAAATAAGAACAGATATATTGCAATTATTATTTTATTAGGGAAAGATAACTTTGCATTTCCTGTTTGCGTTGGGACATTATATCAAAGCATAAAATCAGGCTTAAAACTACCTGACTTTAAAGATAACATCTTTTGCATCAATAATGAAATGAAGTTTTTTTCTTCCAGACACTACTTCTGTGATATTTTAAAACAAGTAGATTTTAACTCATTACGTGTAGTTTTCAGAGGTTTTCCTCCTATTTCAGATCCCCAGTTAGGGTCTCAGCTTTGAACACAGCTTTTTTGAACTGAAGCGATCTATTCAAAATGATGGAAATATTCTCTGTCATTGTACAGAAGTCCTTTAGTATTTAGAGTATCATTATTTGCTCTAGAAGATTTTGATAGCTGGTGCTTTCCAAATTCAAGAGTATAATTATGTTAAAAATTTCAGAGGAGATATACACCCTGTTTGAATATCATTTTTATACAATACAGTGTTGTATACCACTTGTACACTGTTTCAGGGATAAGAGGCTTTCACTTCTAGTTTGTGCTATTTTGCAAGTGATTGAAACAAACCAAGGCAAAGACACTTTGGGAGTTTCATACCATTGGATAAGAGAGCTTGTATGAAGAGCTGCACTTGAATAATTAAACCGGTGTAACAAAAACGTATGCTTATAGAAAAGCTCATAGCAAACAATTGAAATACTGCTTTAATTCGTTGTAATAGACACTAATGGGAGCAATTACAGATGGACTGATCTCCAAGATGCAAACTTTATATTGCTATATAAAATCTGATTTAGAGATGATTACGAAAAGCCCAGAAATTAAAGGATTAAACTGATTAAATTATCCAAGACAAGATTTTTTTCCCTTTAGCTAATTGCACCCTTACATAAATCAGTGAAATTATACTTTCAGATATATTTAATGATAAGTAATACTAGCTGTAAAATATGAAATAATTAGTATGCAGTGCAATAAATTAAAATTTCGACTATGTATTTTTAATTTTGTGATTGAGGTTAATATTTTGAACCTACTATTATGTATCACTATCAATTATTATTTAATTATTAATTATAAATGTATTAGTTGTTTGGATTTTTAAAATAATATTATTAAATGTTAACTCTACATTTAATTGTGAGTTACAATAATTTGAAACTGCCAGCATATTCTTCCTGACAATATATTCAGAAAATTTTTTTTATTCATTAGTATTATTTTGAGGTTGGATCCATTGGTTTGAGATAGAGCAGGTTAAAAGAATATGGGAAAAGATGCTTGGATTTTTTTCTGTATGTTACAGGAAGTTTGTTAATTGGAAGTTCTTTGGCTGTAATTCTGACCTAAGTCATTATGGGAGCCATGCTAAGTAAGAAACAGCACTGTTTCTGTAAGCCATGTCGTTGTGTTAGTCCCTGAGGTCGTCTGCTCTGCTCTGTGTTTCTGCAGCCTCTGGTTAAATGGAAGCC
This sequence comes from Apteryx rowi, assembly GCF_003343035.1. Lineage (NCBI taxonomy): Eukaryota > Metazoa > Chordata > Aves > Apterygiformes > Apterygidae > Apteryx > Apteryx rowi. The sequence goes on along the minus strand of NW_020448119.1, from coordinate 1,301,840 downwards.
GCTCGTGGGACCTGGACGGTTTGTTCTGACGTAGACTTCGCCTAGCAGCTCCATCACGCCAGCAAGCTGCAATGAGTGGAGGAGGGGAGCAGCCAGACATCCTCAGTGTGGGAATCTTGGTCAAAGAAAGATGGAAGGTGGTGAGTACGCCTTTCTGTAATTCTTCTTCTTTAAAACACAGTTTTCAATAGACATAGTTTCTGCTTTAAATTTTGTTTCAAAATTTTTGTAAGATGTGTGTTGCTCAATACTTGTTAGATGGTGACCAGACTTTAAACCACTTGTTTAAAAAGAAGTTATATGGATTTAAGGTGCTTTTTTTCAGTAGTGACTCAGAAAAGCTTTTAAATCCTAATTTAGTGGTGCCAGTTAAAAGCATAACTGGAAGAATCCCGTTAGGATATTGAATCTAATCAGCAGGTGATTGTCGTTCAGTTCATTTTGGAAATCGATTAGGCACTCTCTTAAAAAAACTAGTCGGTTGTGAGCTTTGTTACCCCTTATAAGAAACTCTTTCAGGACCTTGCTGCTCATTTAATTAGAAATGATTTTTGTTTGCTTGTTATATTTTGTAGCATAAATTTATTAAATATATTATAAATATATTATATAAATATATTATTTGGTTTATATCCATTTGATTGTGTGCCAGTATTGCCTTTACATTAAAAAGTTCTTTTCCCTTTTGGTCTTTATGTCCTTGATTTACATCCAGAGAGAAATAAATCAATTCTAAACCATTTTGCTAGGAAAAACAAGCCAGGTTCTCACAGTTCCTTCTCCATTCCATGATAATTTTAGTATTTTTCTGCATAAGGATTTCTGGGAAATTAAAAAAAAAAATAAGCCAGTTTATTGTAAAAGTTTTTGGGTGTCCCAGGTCTCTCTGATTTTAGCAAGCTGTGACAGGTGACTGAATCACTATTTTTTTGCTTCGTCTTTGTTTTATATTAATCCTGTATTTTAAGGTTTCTGCTGGTTGTCTGTTAAGGTCATAATGAAATCTCCCTGTTAGTCCTCCACCACTGTTACATAACAAAACTGAGTTTGGGGTTGCTTTTCTGTCTTTCCCTCTGGCACTAGATATTGGCTCTAACTAAAGACAGGACATGGTATGCTAGAGCGCCCAGCACTATTAAAATATTTCAAATGTAGGTTCTTGTGCCTTAAGCTTACTGACAAATAGACTGAATTAAGAGAAATTTCCTGGCAGGACTGGCTTATACGGACTGTTGAGATACCTTTGATATTAACTGATAATTTTACCTGACAAATTAGCTGCTAAAGCAGACAGACTGGCAGTGCCCTTGATATATTTCTTAGTGTCTCTGTTGCAATATTTTTCTGGCTTTCGGTCTTTTGCTGTTCATGTGAATTTGTTATAGATTGCTGGGAAGTATTTTGTGCTATTTTCACTCCAGTCCTGTGTTCTTTTCCTTACAAGTGACTTAAATTGAGCAGGTGACTAATGGACTGTAGTTGAATGCTAGCTGAATTCTAGATAGTGTTATCAGATTGAAAGGTTAGGCTCTTCCTCAGGTATTTCTATCTATGAACTTACAGTATATTGCAGTAATTGTGTTGTTAGTCCCCTACAGTAATATAGACACTATTCACAAAACTACTCAGTTGTCTAAAATACATGACAGTGGTCCTGTTTTCTTCAGTTTCATCTTCTTTCCTTAGATACTGAGGAATGGTGAACAAATCACTGTGTTGTCTTTTGGAAAATTTTGAGCAGGCTGTTCACCTCATCTGATTTTACATTTTAATTTGTATGTTTTCCAAATTGAGTATTACAGACAGAGGAATATCAAACATTGTCTGTGGGTAACTCCTCAATTTCTCTAGCGAATACTGGTACTTTCTTAATGGCCTCTGAGGTGATATATTTCTCTCTGGCTGGAGGGTTTCATAGGGTACAGCAGTGAAAAAACAATAGCATGCAAATTTCAGAAATTCTGTAGTGCTGAACACATCTATTTTAACATGTTTAATAATATTCTACTAGACTATGAAGTATTGATGTTTCTTTGCTAATGTTCTTGAAGTAATGGAATGCTTTAAAAATTCCTTGTGCAGAAAGAAGAGGTGGTATAAGCCTGTGGGCTTGAAGTTTTGGGGCAATGAGTACTGGCTCTAATTATTAGTAGTATTTTTGTTTGTTCTTTTTGTTTGTTTGAACTGGAAGTCTCCAGTTCACTGCATTTTTCCCTTTGAGAAATAGCAGCTCTGTAGTTTGATTGCATGAGATTTTTTTCTTTAACCTTCCTTTTTTGACTGGTTACAACAAAATAATGTATTCTCACAACTATTTAAGATTTGCAGTAGAAGTACAGTTTTTAGAACTTTTGCTGTTCAGTGTCTTGTTTTTTCTAATCATAAAAACATACCTGGAATTTGTGGAGATTAATGTTTTTTTAAAGCTATGCTAAATTAAATTTAGTTTTAATGTAGACATTCGTTAGGGTGATTATAGTTTGAAAAGTAAGCACAGAAAAGACATTATAAAAGATTTTTGCCTTGGTGGCACTCTCTCTGCTGGCATCTGTATCTATTAGCATTTGCTTTTATCCTGTATCTGTCTTTTTTGCTCCCTCTTCTTTGCCTCTGAAAAAGTTTGTTAAAACCCTGACCTGGAGGGACTTGAATGTAGTGATAATTGTTTCTAGGTAAGTTTAAGGAGGGTATTCAGGATGCATTTGTAGGAGAAAGCACAAAGGAAGCAACGTTGGAAATTACATTCTTTAGATTTGAAGCATACAAAGAAATAGCGGTAGAAAAGAGGATGGAGGGAATGAGTTTGGGGTGAGAGATGCTGAAGGCAAATAGGAGAAGCTTGAAATGAAGGTACAGGATGGAAGGATGCGGTGCAGGTGTGAAAGAGGGCAACGTGGTCCTTGTCAAGGGAGAAGAGGTTGAGCAGACATGGCAGGAGGCCAGCATGACTGAACAGAAAACTCCTGTCTGAACTCAAAAGCACAAAGAAAGCGTACGGGAGGTGCAAGAGGGGAAGGGCTACCCAAAAGGAAAATGGAGGCACAGCCTGAGTCCGCTGGGATGTGGGTGTTTAGGAAAGCCAAAGCTCAGCTGGAGTTTGAAACTCATGAGGTATGTGAAAGGCAGCAAGAAAGGCTTCTGTAGGGACATCGGCAACAAAAAGACAACCAAGGAAAATACGAGCTCATTGCTGATGGTGCTGGTTGACCTAGTGTTAAAGGACATGGAAAATACTTTTTCTACCATTAAAGTGAAGCTCATTTGTGCCTGGAATTATTGACTGCCATTATTATTGGATGTGTGTTAATGATTCTGGTGTTCTTTATCTGAGGATAGAAATTGATCTGTTTATTTTGTTAGGGTTATGTTCATTTTTCAAAGCACACAAACAGAAAAAAACTCTGTGATGCTTCTTCTCAGGCTGGCTGCATCTCCAAGTTGGTAAATTGGAGTTGTATGATAAATTACTAAAAGCCTGTACTGCAGTGAGAAAGGGTGTGCCACCTCTTCCCTTTCTCCCCTCACCTTTCTTGCCATGCATTCTCACTCTCTGAGCTGCTTGTGTTAGTGCTCGTGGTGGCTGTGGCTTGCAGTCAGATCAATGTCTGTGTTTATCAGTCTGAGGCCTGGTACTAGCTCAGGAAAGATAACGAAATTACCTGTCCGAGAGGAGGAACAGGAAAGCACAATCTTTAAATGGCCAAATTAGTCACAAAACTGCATCTTTGTGGGTTTTTTTGTTTGTTTAGTTGGTTGGGGTTTTTTTTAATCCCATGAAAACCTTCTATTCTCCCAATATTTAAATGTCCCTTCTGTAAGGACTAACAGTTTGCATATATTAAATACATCTGAATGTAACCAAGTGGTACTGACTTGGTTTCATGCGACTCAGGGAAGGTTTCTCTTTTTTGTGGTTTGTCATCATTTCAGACTTAAATCTAGGTTTGTACTTGACTAGTACCTTAAACGAGTCACATCCAAAGACACAAGCTTCTTACCCAGGATCTGTTATACTCTGTGCTTGAACTTGTTAGCTTCTTGAAAGGTGCAGGTTGAGGAGTCCCAGGCTTAAGCTGGTGTTTGCGGCATGTCTGTTGTGCTGCCTCGGAGGCAGTTGAAAGGGCTGCGGAGAGGAGAGAAGGTGGAATTTGCCAGTCACTAGTATGCTTGGTAGCAAGAGATGGTTTCCTGGATTTGCAACCAACAGCTACTGCAGTATAAGCAGATATTAGGTGGGTTAGTTCTGTAGCTAGTTCTCTCTGTCCTATGCAGCTCTTTAAAATCGGCAATGAGGCAGGAAGGAGTGAATAATGTAGATAGTGCTACATGGCTTGGACCATCTTTTCCTCATCTTTAGAATACTGAAGTAACAGTTGCCTGCGATGGTAAAAGATCTTCAGGACACAAAATGGGTGATGAGATACTGAGTATTGTTGTAAGCATACGGAAAAAATTCCTGCAACATGAAAAATGCAGGTAAACAACATGAGTATATCTTGTTTCATCTGTTACCTTCTTCCTTCTTCTTAGGGGGCCTAGGCTATTTTTAAAAATGTTTTTCCTTCTCAGTCAGATGCCTGATTGTCTGGATTAGGAGACATTAGTTTCATTTTCAGACCCTGAAGATAGGTCAGCATGTTGCTGATCTCCAGATCCCCAGAAAGTTTAGATTACAATTAATATGTTATAGCCATATGACCTGGGCAAATTTACATTTTCAAATGACATCTAGAAAATCATCTCAATCCTTTCCAGGTAAAATATATTGTCTTTTCTGTTTTATCAGTTTCTACAGGGGAGATCACAGTATGAAAATGTTAAATTTAATGCATTCTAGTTTTTGATACTGAAAAATAGACAGGTCTTTTGTCCACTGTGAACATTTAAAGCAAAGTAAAAACGCAACTGTTAGTATTTACACTGAATGTACTGTATACTAATTAATTATGCCAAGGGCATTCCTTTTAACCTCCTCTTAACACAGTTTCTCTGGCTGCATATTTCTTTAGTATGTTTATTAATAAGAATGGAATTAGTAAATCATGAATGCTTGCAGCATTTAAAGATATTTAAAGATAACCATAGCTATTTCTTATAATTTACAATTTAGCTTTTATGTGTACTTCACTGTATGTAATAGAAAATTCTGGCTCTTTGCAATATCTCCAAGCACTTTTAAAATTTTAGTGTTCAATGTGCATATTTTTGAAAAAAGAAGAGGATGGTGCATTTTAAAAATATCACTACATTTTTATTTGAAGGTCTCTGGGCGGTATGTGGCTATTTGAGGAAAGTATATATTCAGCATGATGACTTTAGTCACATTCATGCTGGGAATATTACTTTAGTCTTATGACATATTAAATGCTAATTAAAGTTTAAAGCAGGCGGAGGTCAGGTGTATTAACTAGTTTTCCTAGAACCCCCTTCCTTATTTTTTTGTGGTTAACCATACTTTTGTAGAGTATTCAATAGCTCTTTTACTTACCAAAGAATATGATTATATTAATTGAAAAATTATTAGTAATATGACATTGTTTACAGTTTGGCAGGAAGTACAAAAATATTGATGATTTGTTTCCTTTCTTCTCCTCTCCCCTTTTTTTTTAAACTTGTTTTTGCTATTTCTTTTCAATATAGTTGCGAAAAATAGGAGGTGGAGGATTTGGAGAAATCTACGACGCCCTGGACTTGCTTACCCGGGAAAACGTGGCGCTGAAGGTCGAGTCAGCCCAGCAGCCAAAGCAAGTTCTGAAAATGGAAGTAGCTGTGCTGAAGAAATTGCAAGGTAGGGCTGTACCCTAGATATACCAGCAGTAGCATGTCAGTGTATTTTTTCAAAAAATTCATTCTAATCTCTATTTCATTATAGTTTGATTAAATGTTCCCCATTTCTGCAGTTAATAACTAAGTTGTCTTCAGGAGTGAGGTAGAAGCCTTTAGGTTTAGGCTTGGCAGACAAGAAAACCAGGCTCTTTGAGCTTCTGAATGTTTTGATACAGCTAACCTGTTCTTTGAAACAGGATGATATGAAAATCCAAAACAATAAAAATTAAGTTGCTCTCAAAATCTATGTCAGCTTGATTTTCAGATATGGTTTATTCTGGATCCTCATGCTCTCCTTATCTTTTTTTGCTCTAGGCTTTTTCCTTTTTTTTTTTTTTTTAAATTAAAAAAAAAAAAGCTTTTTTCATTTCCCGAGTTAAGTTAAGATGGCTTCTTTTTCTGGACTAGTATTGAATATTTGAGGGTCCTTCACATAGGATCCAGGATAAGAATGTTTTTATTTATTTATTCTTGGCAATACTTGTAAAAGTTGTTGTGTTGTTGTAATGGAAAATATAGCAACCCCCCACCACCACCCTTTTAAATCCTTCAACTTGTAAGGGAAAAAATAAGATCTATTGACATGTAGAATTCTGAAATACTTTTTGGGTTCGGTTGCTTGACCATTCAGAACCACAGCTTTGACTAGTCACTTTTGGTGTACCTTTGAACAGATTACTTAATTAGCTTAAAAATCATATTTTAATATCTGAAGCTATCAGTAAAGGGAAAAATACAATGGCTTCTCTTCACTACTTTTCAAAATATAAGATTAAATAGAAAGTTTGTAAAGTGTTTTGGGTTTTTTTTTAACAATTTATTTTGAGTCTGGAAGATTTTGATGAATATATCAGTTTCTGTCAGCAGCCAAATTTTCTCCAACCCTTAGTTTGAACAAACAAAATCTGCATGACATATGGTGCTGCCTAATCTGCTCTTAAGGTCACATTGCAACAGAAATTGACAGCCTCTATAGATTTAAGAGGGCAAATATGTCATATGTTATACTATGAATATTTTAACCTCTCATGTTTGTATCTTTTTAAAGAATTTCACAAAAACATCTAGTATTATATAGTGGACCAAGAAGATTCAGTGGCTATATATTAGCTTTCTTTGAATTTTAGAATTTTTAGTCCAGAGACTCATGCAAGTAAATTCTGGTACTGCCAATCCCAAATTTAGAACTCCTTGATCAGGGTTCTTGAAAGAAATTACCTTAAAAATCATGAGTTTTGAAGAAACAAATACTCAGTAACTCTTGGACTTTTAAATGTTTAGAATTATTTTTTCAAGCTTTTTTTTCTGCACATAAGTTTGACTTTAATGAAAACCAAAGAGTCTCTAAAATGGTGTAGCTGAAGCAGCTAAAGTAATAAGGAAAATACTAATATCTGAAATAGTATCTTGAAATGTTTGTGACTCTACAATGCCAATTCATTTGTGAAAACCTAGCCTATATTTGACTGTATAACTGGAGTCCTATGTACTTATTTAGGGCTTACGTGCCACTCAGTTTATATTAAAAAATGTTGCATTATAACCTAATGTGCATATAAGTATAGTGAAGTTTTCAGGTCAAAGGTTAAAAAGGTGCTTTTTTTCCTACTAAAACTTTTTTACTTTTTGTGGAAAAATTAATATTTGAGTGAAAATTTACACTTTTGGAGTGTAACTCCTGTTGAAGTCTTCCTGTAGAAGAGTCCCTAGCTGTACAGAATCATGGGCAATGCTGTCCAGATGGAAACAACAGAAGAAGGCAACAACTGAAAACAGATCCACTGAGGCATTGCAGTAGCTTCTCGATATTTCTGTTTTGTTATTTATTCTATCAATATTAATTTTCAGAGAAAGCAAGACAATAAGTTGAAATCTTTGTATAACTGAAAATCTGATTTCGTGTAAAAATCTTTAGAAGGAGCTCCTTTGATAGGCTTTCTAGTGAGAAAACAATTCAGGTTTTAGATAGTTTTACTTAATTTTTTTCTCTGAATAATCTCTTACCCATTAACAAAAAAACCCACTGTGGTTCTGTGATAGTGTTACTGGAAGTGGACTTTGGCATTTGAGTTCCACAGCACAGTGTCACACTTCAGTTTTAGGTAGGGAATGTTGTATCGTGTTGATATGTTGAATGTCGATCAGGAAAGTAACTTCAGTAAGAGATGAGTTATGGAGGTACTTTTGAGATATACTGAGATCTATAGTATGAAGAGATACTTTTTTTTTTTTATACATATTTTTTTTTTAACCATACTCACAGGATTTTTATCGGAGTGGTGGATTACGGTGGAGAAAACTTTTACATAAATTCCTGGCTCCTAGCAGCAAGAATTTCCACTAATTTTTCTACCTCTGAAGTTCTCAGTGTGCAAAAGCTGAAAGTTTTGAACTTGAAGAAAATCAAGGAAAATGGACAAAAATGAGGTGTCATTGCTTCTTGAAGAGTATGTTTTTAATTAACTGCTTCATTTACCATATAGAAATTTTACTTCTTTTTGACAAGATTTTTTTTTCTGCAGAGTCACTGGTTCAGAGAAGGTGAAATTGTAGACAATTTTGTAGGATATTTTTTTAACTACCTTCTAATAGTGTACGTCCTCTGAGACCAGATTATCTTGTTCTTTTTTCCCTTTTGTGTGTGTGTGTGTGTGTGTGTGTGTGTGTGTGTGTATTATTATCCTTTTCTCAAAGGACTTGTGTTCTCTCATTTTCAAGGTGTTCTGGTTACCTTGGACATAATTCAAATCAGAGGAAGGAATGTAATTGTCGTGAAAATCCCTTTCCGTGCAAATAATTGGAAAGCTGATGTGTGAATAGTATGTAACGAAGGCATGGGTTCTGCCTCACTGCTCAAGTGGCCTGACAGAATCGTTCAGAATTCTTTGAAGTGTGGATCTAAATTTTTTAAAAATATATTTACTGTAGTGTATAATTTCCTGTGGAAATCTTAAAGAAGCAGGCTTTGAGGACAGAATTAGAAAACAGGTGTAATTTGGTCCCAGGCCAGCAAAACAGCAGGTAGATAGACATGTTGGCTTCTTCACTAGACCTACTCACGCACTCAAAGTTAAAAGCGTGCTTTAGAGTTTCTGGGTCAGAGTCTTATTTCACAGAATGGGTGAAACAGAAATGAGAACAGTTGTTGGCAGAAATGCAAGGATGTACTATTTTTTATTATTTTTTGCTTTCAGAAATTTTGAAAATTAAAACAGTGTGGTCGTTCGTTGCAGTGGTGAAATGAGTCATAGCTTTATCGGTATGCAGCACAGTGAGTAATGAAAAACCTCAAAAAAGCTGCTTTAAGTTCCTGAAGTAGCAAAGCACGTTTAAGTATGTAGAAGTAGTTCTATGGCTTCTGTCTCAATTATGAAAACTTTCCAATAAAAAGAGTTGGGAGGAGCAAGTTTTTTTTGTTAATTATATGCACTTTAAAATGCCTATTATGCTCATTGGTACGGCTGTTTAATATAGCTTAGTCATGGATTACATCTTTGTTTTCTTTTTTTGCTTTTTCTGGCAATGATGTTATCTTCTAAATTTTGTTGTTAGAATACTATTTAACTCTTTAAGCTGCCAGATTTTTAAAGAAATCTGCTGCAACAGATGGTGGGGGTTTTTTGTTTTTTTGTTTTATTTTTTTTGAAACCATGTTGTTAGGCCATCTGTTCCAGTTCATACAGTCGGATCTGAGAAGCCAGATTTATCAAATCTCACTCAGCGAGAGTGAGACTCGCTCGGTTGGGTTCCGTCTCGCACCCCCTTACAGACTTATCTCACGCTTTTGCAGCTCTGTGGCATAACGCAGTGATGGGTGGCATCTGGTGCAGGCCCCAGAGCTAGCGTGAGTGGTACCGAGCTGCTTGCAGGCCCGGGCTTAGGCTGCCTTGCTCCCCAGGAGCCTTTTCAAGGGCAGAGCCATCAACTCCTCAGCCCCCTATGCTCTTTCCTGCCCCCGCTCCGCAGGTGCCTGGCTCGTGGGTGTCACATGTGGAGGGAAAGGGAACTCCTGGCATCTGTGGAGGTGTTAGAGCTAGCTAGAGCCACACTAGAGTGGAAGAGAATCGAGCTCTTATTTTAATAATGTCTACAGAGCCTACTTGGGTACTTTGCCATTTCCCTAGATTTTTATAAAAGTTGGTTTCCAAAGAATTTACCACACAACTGGAGTTGCTGCTCCAGTCAAAATGTGGTTTCCCTGAACAAACCAAGTTTGGGACATGTATTGCATTTGTCAGATGAAAATCTGACAACCAACCCCCTCCCCCCGCAAAAAAAGGAAAAAGGAAAAGTGAAGTAATACAGGTTTCTCTGAATATGTTCCTCCAGTATACCCATAGTGGCTGAAAAATGAATTATATATATTTGAGATGAGAGTTCATTAGCTAAAAAGTGCAGCAACGAATATACAGAATTTCATCTTGGGAAATTTGCTGCAAATCCCTTTCTTCATAAGATTATATTGTCTATAATACTGCTTATCTTGCTTAAAAAAATGGGTGTAAGGAAAAAGTGGAGGAAAAGCAGTGTTACTTACGGCTCAGTATTGATATATATGCAGAAATTATAGAGATTTCTTTCAAAATAATTCTTTTAAAATAAACTATTTTGATGAATCCTATTCTATTTTCTTTGTTTATAGAAGTAGAGCCGTCTGTTTTAACTGTATGTGCCAGGGAGATTCCTAAGAAGGCAATAAATAGGCAACCATTCTTCAGACAAATGAAGTGAGAATATTGAGAAACTGTAGGACCAAGTCCTACTGATTTGATGGGGCTGTGAATGGAGTAGTATCAAAAAGTCCTCCAAAGCTAACAGAAATCTTGTTTTAGATTTTCTTCTCCTAACACTTCTTTTTTTTTCTACTGATGATATTCTTTACCCTCAGGATTACTAGAAATTCATGGAAAAAACCTTTAGTGACACAAATTTTACAGTTTTACCGGATACCTGTGACCATTGGCTTTCTCCCAGTTGTAGCTTTGGTGGTGTATAAAGGGAAGGTAAATAGGATTGGGGCTTAAACCCTGCAATTTTCTCCTGTGTTGTACAGTGGAGTCATAACTGTTCCCAGGACAGTGTTACAGCTTCTCTCCAAGTTGATGAAACCAGATACCTGATTGACCTGGGCTCGCATTGCCCCGCCGCTTTCCCTGTGGTGGTCCCCGGCTTGCCTTTTCCTCTGGTTGTCTGGAGAATCTTATCTTTGACTTACCACTGCAGTAGAGGAAAGAGACTGGTTTTGATCAGCGCTCTTCTCCACGGTTTTCTCTTATGAGAGGAGGGGCTCTGAAGAAATTTCATTTAAACCAGGTTGTGATTTTTAACTACTACAGTCCTKTTATCCCAGCTTTAGTGTACCTAAGCTGAATTTGTCTTCTGTATCTAAACAGCAAAGATCAGATTCAAGAAAAAGATATTCATAAACTGGGTTAGTTGAAATATGTTATCTACAAATTTTATGTTACAGAACATGACAAAAAAATCCCACCAGTAACTACTACTGTTCTCTTTCCTCATGGCAGTTGCAGTTTATAGAAAAATAGGAATGGTGGTTAGGCATATTGTCTATAACAAACTGTCAGCTTTGTAAGAGAATAACCATTTCCTCATCCAAAATAGCTCAGATCTGTGGATCTTTAGGCATGTTGCCATGCATGTTTATTTATGGAATGGTAGTGGTCTTCGTAGGGCTATATTTTATGGGAGAAAACTTTTCTTGAATTGGAGGTAGAACTGCTATTGGTTTTACAGCTGTTGTACTGTGTTTTTTTTCTTTCTGTTTATTAAAGTTAATTGAAGATATCTAGAGCAATATAACTATCTTTTTTGTCATTTGCTAGGTTTTTAAAGGAATAAAACTACAGGATGTTGTTGTTATTGGCTAACTTGTGTCTTATTATTCTCTCAGGAAAAGATCATGTCTGTAGATTCATTGGATGTGGAAGGAATGACAGATTTAACTATGTGGTCATGCAACTGCAGGTCAGTGTATCAAACAGAGCTCAAAGTTTGCTATTGTGTTTTTTTACGGTAGACAAAACTATATGAAAATACCAGTGACGTTTTAGAGGCTGATCAATAAGAAAGACCAAAGATCATAAATGTGTAGTCGTGAGCTAATCTAAATGGAACATATCCTTGTATCCTTATCCTATGATATCCTTTCCATAATTCTCTGACAGAAAGGAGAAAGTTTGCATCCTCAGAACAGCCTGAGTGTTTAAAGTGAGAACTATGATGTATTCTGAGATAATCCACATTCCTTTAAAGACTTGACTTGAAAATAGTCTAAAATATAGCATATTTGTCTGTTCATTTTGTTGGCTTTTTTGGATGAAAGTAAAGAAAACGCCCCTTGCAAGTTAAAAACTTCATTCAGTTAACTGAAATACTTATTCCTGTAAGAAGGGAAAAGTGGGTGATTAGCATTTAAAATTATGGAATTATTGTTCTTTACCATCTTGCTGAATATGAAAAAAGATATGTGTTCTAGTATATATTCTTGGTCATCTGTTATTTTGACAGACCAACTGTTTCTGACATCATAGGGAGGCATATCCTGCATAGTATTCTTTATATCTGTTTAAGTCATCCAAGACATAATGTATAATAAAACAAATAAGGTATTTGCCCTGAAGAAGTGAATATAAAAAAGTTTTTGTGAGTATTTCTCTGTGACCTTTTTTTCAAGTGTACCATATACAAACATTACATAATTGAGAAATATACCAAAATCTTCTACTAGGCATTAGTTTGGTCCATATTACTTAGGGGCAGAAATATGCTAAGGTTCATATTTTCAAAAATAGATTATAAATTTAATCTTGGAGATACTTAGAGACATTTCCTCTTTGCATTTAGGTGAGGTGTGTTACCCTTGACTATAAAAATAGGTAATGAGCATATTCCATGCTTAACCACTAAACACTAAAGAAGGGATACGAAGATTTTATGCTGTCTGTGACTGTTGGTCTTCTAGTATTTTTTTTTTCTGAAAATTTTGTTTTGATCAGGGTCGGAACTTGGCAGACCTGCGTCGGAGCCAGTCTCGAGGAACGTTCACCATCAGTACCACTCTGCGGCTTGGGAGGCAGATTTTGGAATCTATTGAAAGCATTCACTCCGTGGGATTCCTACACAGAGACATAAAGCCAGTAAGTCCACCCTTTAAAACAAAATGCTTAATTAATATGCGGACATTGGATCGCAGCGTAAGTAAGAATGGGTGCTGTATTAGATGTTAAGATGAAAAAAGGAATAAGGGCAGAGAACTAAATGTTTATTCATCAGCACAGAATTTTCCTATTAATTAATGTTGGCTTGCAACAGCGATAATCTTAGTCTTCCTCACAACTGTCTCCAGTTAGGTAGTTCATCTTGCAATTTTCTCTAGTCAACGTTTCCAACCCCCATCTGTAACATCATACAATCAAGAGTATTTGTCACAAGATAAGGTATGATTAGTGTTTGGCCAATGGGAATTAATATTTTAACATAATAAATCTAAGGAAATAGATTTTATCTGCAGAACATATTTATAGGCTCTTTAATAGCAATTTTATGTAAAATCCATTTCCTTTTAATCAATATTTAATACATTTGTAGCAAAGAAGGAAAGGAAAGACAGACTGAAATAGAAAACTGTTCAGTTGCTTTATTATGCGATTCTAGTGATATTATACTTTAATTTTTAGAAGTGTTTCCAGCTTTCAGTTTTCAAACTCAAAAAGTATGTGTACTCCTTGAATAGAGAATGTTGAGGAGATGCTTATGAAAATCAGGGGGGATATAATATCTGTCTTTATCAAACTCTTTTTAGTGAAACATCTATCTGAATCTATTTTTGATATAGTATTTTAAATATTGTCTAAGACATTGTCCTGTTTGTAGAAAAAGATAGCTGCCTTAATGCCATCCAATTTTTATAAGTTAGTAGATGATATGTTAGCAGTTGAAAAATGTATTGCATTTGCCAGATAATTCAACATTCTTAATAATTTAAGATTATTATAGGCCACATGGTGTAATTATAGCTTGTACATCTTTTTTATTCTCACAAATTTTTAATTTAATCTATTTTTTAAGGATTTATTTTAATGAGATGTATATTTTGCACCACATCTCAAGAATTAATGCTTTAAGGACGATAGTCTGCCTACTTCCCCCCATCCCCCATCTTGCTCACTTTGAATCCATTTGTTAGTTTTGTTATTAGTTTCTCTGAAATGCAGAGAAAATGGTTATTCTGGGCAAAAATAAATTCAGCAAATGACTACTAAGCTGTATCTGTATTTTAAGGCAAATATTTTAAATTATCTATTTCCTTAATGAGCTTCTAATATAATGACCTGCTTACATGTAACTTCTGAGCAGGTGTGAAAAACCTGGGAGAAGTGCCTGTATGTCAAAGGACAGAATGAAGGTACTTATGCTAAGGACCCAAGTTCTTTATATATGGAAGATAACAGAAAAGAAAAAATCGGAGTCCACCGCATTCCTACATTCTGCACAGTGACATCCTTCTTCAAATAGGTTTAAAAACTGTGTCATAACAAAAGAGAGGATGCTCCTTTTTGATTTGTGCTGTGCTCTCTTCTTCAAGCATTATTGTCTTTGTCCAGTAAATTGAGGGGTTTTTTTGTCAAAATTTCATGAGGACAATGTCGTCCTGATAGCATCGTGCTTTCTTTTGCAAAATAGAATCTTTTATTATATTTTTTCAGGTTTTCTTTGAGTTTATTCCTCCACTTCCATCAGCTATTTTTAATATTGCTCTGTATTAAAAATATCATTAGAGCTTTGAATAAAAAAAAAAAAGGTATCATGAGGAAAAAATAAGTTTTATATCCAGCAATATTTGCATCTATTAGAAAACCTCTCTGGCATATCTGAGAGAATTTCCTGCTGAATTACATTTACGTAAACGCTTTTGTAAGTTTCTGTGAATTAAAGCATTTTTATTTACATCACTTCTTCCTTGCAACTTTTTATGAATGGTGTGTTCTCCCTGATCTCTCCCCAAGATTTCATTTAATAGTGACAAGATATAGAAGCAGTGAATGTCGAGTGAAATAGGAGAGGAAGAGTTAGCTGTAGCAAAAGATTTTAATGGTGGAAGCCATTCAAGTTTTGAATGAGAAATTTGCTCCTTTCTGTCTTTGAAATTATTAAAGTACTGTAGTCAAACGCTAGGAAATTATGTACGATACTTAATAATTTTGATGGCGAGCCAGGAACAAGTATTTTGCCATTTTGAAGTATCTCAGTGTTAGGTCTTTCCATGTGGACCTTATTTGCTGTAACCTTCAGAATCAGTCAAGCTCAAGCATGGACAATCTTGCATATTAAAAGAAAAAACAAACAAGCAAGGCTTCACCCTAACAAATAACAGTTACATTGTTTAAAGGAACTCCTGAATGTTCCTGTGATCTTGTTACAGTTCTTCCTATGTAGGTTTTGACTTGGTCTGTGATGGATAATAATAGCGGCTGCTGCTGTGGAGATTAAACCAACACATTCTTATGAACCAGCAAGATTTTCCAACCAGTCACCAGTCTTTCTTGATGTGTAGTATTCTTCAGTGCTATTTTTCACTGTAATCCTTTGGTGTTTATTATTAATCCTTTTCTCAATGCACGTTTATCATCTAGAATAGTTATGTTCTCAAACATTTTAAATGTTCTCCAGCTTGTGCTTGTCTTTAATGGTGAGACATAGGTCTGTGAGCACTTTTAGTTTGTCTCTGGCTTCTATGCACCTTCATCATACTATCTCTGAATTGTAGCTGCTTCTATTCACACAGCTGTTCAAATTACAGTTCAGTGCAGATAAGTTTTCCTGAAATACTCGGTTTTTCTGAAATACTGGGTTAGAGGAAAATTTAAAAATTATTTTCAAGTTTCTTGTAATTTGTCCCTCAATTAAAAATATTTCAGACTATCTATCTAAATACAAATAAGAAGGTAATTTGGAAAGACTTTCTTTCTCCAAAGATGTATTTTGATTACAATTTTTAAGCTCTGAATGATAACCGCAATAAACAAATCATTAATTTGCTACTTAGTTCTTCCTCTTTCCTTAACTAAGGAGGTGATTGCTGCTTTTTTTTTTTTTAATAAACACAAAAGTTGTCACATCTATCATTTCTACTCAGCAAGGCAGTTATAGTCTATTCTGTAGCAGTGCAGTATGATTTAAAAGATTCTTGTATAACTGTATATTGCCTATTCATTATTTTCTGGATGCTCTGATGATGATGAGTAATGATTCATATAAAATATAAATTTTTTGACTGTTTAATGTAGCAAAACATGCTTTTTCTTTGGTATCTTTTACAGAAGTGGCAGATTATCAAGTTATGAGTATGTGCTATTACCTTGTGATATTACTGAGTATATTGTGAAAACTCAAATAACTTACTTGTAAGAGTGTAAACTACCTACTCTCATGGTTTCATAGATCCTGTCTAAGTTTTATAGGACTTGCAACTTTCTAAGATGTGTAGTTCAGATTCCATTTCACAGAGCTTTTTTTTAGCTATATCTTTTCTATATCACATAATCAATTTTAAGTGATTTTGGTGGGGGAGAGACTTGAACCAATTCAACTGAAATGTTTCAACATCGCAGTTGTGACTAGCGGTTTTGAAGAAGTTTTTGTTAAAGGAGCTAACTTAGGTAATACTCAAGAATGTTATATGATATTAGTGCATTGGTTCATATGAACCTGTTAACCCCTAGTAGTTTTTTGAAAGGTCCAAATTGAAAAATGTAATTGGGTGACATGATTGAAAAATTCTTGCTAAAAGGAGTATATTCTAAGTGGCAAAGTAAGCTGACAATCTATTTGGACCAAAAAGGCTGCTGTTCAGGCATACTAAGTGGAGTGTCTGATTTTGTTGACTATGTTTTCTTCAAATGTAATGGGAATTTAATAGAACTGAAAATATGGAAGGAAGGATAGAAAAGTAGAACATTGATTTTCTATGATTATGTCTCTGTATTCATATATACATATATATATGCGTATGTATTTGTTTTTCTTCCTAGTCCAACTTTGCCATGGGACGTTTTCCTAGCACCTGCAGGAAGTGTTATATGCTGGATTTTGGCTTGGCTCGGCAATTTACCAACTCATGTGGGGATGTCAGACCAGTAAGATATTTTTCACAATTGTCAATTTGATTAATTGAATATGGTAATATACTATCTTTTTTATTATTTTTATTTTTTTCTGAAGAAGTGTTTGAGTACAATTGAACTGGTAACTGTTCTAAACTTGACAAACTTCACCCCAGGTTGGAAATGCCATGTAATTTATTGATTATATCCAAAGATTGACTGTCAGGAATGAACATTGTTTCTGATTTTGGTTTGAGGCACAGGTCTTGTCTGTGATTTTTTTGGATAATCAGTCTTTCCATTTGGAAATTTGAGTGAAAAATTGGATTCATTTCACTGAATATCATAATACTATTCCAGAGCTGAACTTCAGTTGGTATTATATATTGCAGGAAAAAAAAAACTTTGCAGGAGAAAAAAAAAATCAAACAGTAAACTGAATATATAATCTTCTGAAACCAAAAGCCTGAAAAGTTAAAATAGCGACAGGACACTAATTACAATGTATAACAGGACATAGTTAAGTATAGTTGCTGTATTCCCATGTGACATAGTCTGAGGATAATTATAGATAAAAGGGTATCAATGAGGACATTATGTTTTTAAGTACAGTAGAGCCTCCCTAATTCACTGATGGGGAGACCTTTCATTAATGTCAATGTTTGCAAATAAGCAAGTCAATGACACAAAACATGGTGATGTTTTAAAAAATACATTTGCTCTATTAGACTAGTTTAGTTTATATTTTTATGATAATACTCAATAGTGTACTAGTCAATACCGTGTAGCATATTTACTATTGTGATGTGAGTGGTAGAAACCATCTCTGCAGCATTTTCAATTTGATTTTGCCTAAGAAGTTGGGAAAGGGGCAAACTTGTGTGTGCAAATTATGAGGTGTGTGAATTAGTAAAGTAAATTAGCGAGGTTCTGCTGTACTCTATTCCTTCAGCCATAATGCTGGACATTGCAATGAAAGCAAAGAGCAGGGGAGACCAACAGGGTGGCTGCTGCTGTTGGAAAGGTGAGCTAAATATTTTAAGTAGTTTAATTTTTTTTATTATTATTATTTCTCAATGTTCTTGTCTTCTGTATGTTTGGCTGCTTATGATGTTTTTCTGTCTGACTGGTAATTTTGAAAGGAAGACAATTCCCAAGATTCTATCATTTCAATGTACATATACACCAATGGAAGTATTTTCAGAAAACATAACAGAAATATTGAATTTTCTGTTATTATCACCTACTTTTTATTTTGTAACAACTCAGTTCTTGCCTTTTGTTTTTCATTGCAGTGCCCTACAGTGTAACTGAAGCAATTCTTCAATTTAGTCTGCTTAGACTTTTCTGACAGTATAATCCATAATAACAGAGTGGCAGTGAGAAAAAAATTAGTAGTTTTGCTTGTACTTAATAGTCAGTTATGGCTCTTGTCTAAATAGTAAGCAAGGCAAACGATATGGTTGCTAATAAAATTTATTAATATGTTCATTAAACGTGCTATGTGCTTCTCCTTAAAGATATTCATCTTCTAATCTTCGTTAGATTTCCTCAGCAGATACTACAAATAACTTGGAAAAGTGTAAAGGCATATTCTTCAAAAAACATAGTACTCTATTGTTAAGAACCTGCTTCTCAGTTAAGGTTGCTGCTATATTTTTATAATAAGCCTGATTTTGAATATATCTAACTTCCTCTGAAAGAATCTGGTTGCATTGGAATTTTACATATCATCCCCGAATCCTTGAATTTCCATGACAGATGTTGTAAAAGAATCAGAAGAGAAGTTTTGGAAATTACAGTATCAGATTTTAGTCCTCTGGAGGCTTTGTGTTTGCCCCAACATTAAGGAATTCCTGGTGGCCAAAAGTTTGTTTATTCAGCTCAAAAACAGTTGCTGCACAGTAAGACAAAAGAGACTTTTGTGGACACAGTTTAAAGCAGGAAAGACTATGACAAGGCGGTATTTCTCCCCAGATATCTTTGGAGACAAAATTCTAATTGGCTTCAAGGCTGATAGAAAAGAAAGGTGTCATGCAGTTCTTAAACGGCATGTGGCTTATGCCCGTAAGGTAGTTGAGAGTAAAAGGGAGTTACAAGAATAAGCGATAATCAGTTTTATATTGCAAATCTTCATGTTAGGCGGGAGTTCACTTGATAGAAGCTCAAACAGTAAGAAGTTTAACAGAGATCCTTATGGTGAGGAAGTCTGCTTTATTTTGTGAAATCAGGTCAAGAAGCAAAGAGGAAACAAGAAATTTATGAAACGGTTAAGCCACCCAACATTAGACTGGTAGGTAATTGCCAGATGTTGTACCAACACAGAGATATACCTCAGACTTGCATTTGACTTTTAATGCGATAAGGCGCTTTTGTTTCAGCTCTGTTATAGCAAAAGGAATTGTGAAATGTGGGAATTCATGGTTCTATTCCAATATGTGAATGAAGTATGTGCTGGTGGTTACTGATCTTTTCAACCATCCATTCGGACCCTTCTGCATTTCTGTCGTAAGCCAGTGCTTGTTCTTGGAATCTTTTTTTGTCTCTCCTCTCTGGTTTCCTTTCTTCATCCAGCTCCTCATATTGCTCGGTTTCCAGTTAAACTAATTTCTCTTTTCCTTGCATTTGGGTGCCCACAGGAGTAACACAATGCAACTAAATGAAATTCTCTTTGCTCTCAGTTTCTTTTCCTGGCACCACAATGAAATCTAAGTGTTGTGAAGGAGCAAGAGAAAAATAGGATTTCAACCTGTTGCAGCTCTAGATTGGATTATGCCTCATGACCGAGAGAACATTTGAAGAATTTAGATGCCTGATTCAAACAAGTCTGTATTGAGTTTGTGTGAAGTTTATTTCTTCAAAAGCTGAAGCATAAACAGTTTTGGATAGCTGGTAGAATATTCCTTTTTGCCATCATGATATGGTCTCAAATCCCTCCTTGACTGTCCTCATTCCAAAGCATACGGAGGATACAGGCTTCCTACAAATTGTTGTAAGGATTAATAAACAGACAACAAACATTTGTTTCAACTGCGTTTGAGAACTGGTTGAAGTGATTTGCTGAATTAAAAGTAAGCAGCCAAAGAAAGAGGAATCTAACATGAAGAATTTGAGCTTAAATTTTTAATATGCAGAAAGTTGGAAACAGCTGAACACGGGATCTTATTTGAAAAGTAGTGGCCAATGTTTAAGTATAGGTTAGGCCATCTGTAATGTTTTGGCAATGAAGTACAAAGACAGACAGCAATAATAATGAGTCTGGAGAAATTCTGATGAACTTACAGAAACAGTCCAACAGAAAATGCTCATGCTTTAAAGTAGAAATGAAGATTCATTCAGGTTAAAGAACTTGAGCATTTTTGCCAGTGTCTCAGTAATTACTTTTGTTTCGTATTGTTATTACAGTAGTTACCAAACATACCAGGTTTCATGGCAGAAAATACACTGATGACACAGTTGCTTCCCCAGTGTAGGTTTGGTTCTCCCTCCTCTTTCCTACTGTTTCTACATGTGTACAGACACATTCTGAACATCAGTTTCTTCATGTGCATTTATCTGCCTACTATTTACTCCAAATCATGTGCTATGGAACCAAGTCTCCCACTCATCATATTAATATAATTACAAGGTTTTAACGAGTAATCATAGACTCTCTTTGGGCAAATTTTACAATAGCATTGGATTGATTTGTGTTTACTGCAGTCTGTTTTCTCTTCCTGCTGCCATACTCTTCTATCTTCCTGAAATGGCTGCAGAATTAAGTCAAAAACAGCTCTATCTTCTATGATAAATTAAATTATTCTCTAGAGTAAGTAGATGTAATTACAGCAAAAATTGCTCCCAGGATTTCTGTGCGCTGTAGAAAAATAAAGCCTTTGTTTAAGTACTGCTCATTTCAGTTCGACTTGAGCATAATTTAGCTTTTTCTCCTTGATTTCTTGGCACTAGTTTCTTGAATGCTCATTTGATTGTTGTTTATTGTTAGAGAGTTTTTAAAATGAGACATTGTGCTACACTGACTAGCGTGAGCACATATCTTAAATTTTGATTTACAGTGAAATAAAATAAGTTTATTTCAGTGGTTTCTTCTTTTGCCATTTATCATAAGTAGTGTTTATTCCAAAGTTCACAACAAGTAAAGCTACTCTGGTTTAGTCTGTCTTGAAATTAGTAGTGGATCATATACTAGTAAACTGATATGATTATATTTGTTAAAAATATGTATTAATTAAATCAAGTTATCTAGGAATCATAGTATAATCAAGCTTGCAAGAAAATTGCATAAGTAGGAATTGAAAGAAAATCCATATAGTTTGTTCTTACTGAGAGATGTTAGCATCCAGAATTTTAAGATGTCTGCAGTTCTGCCATTAGAACAATATCTTTTTTTTTCTTTTTTGTGCTCTTGTCCATTTGTTGCTAACTTATAGCTTTTCCCATGCGCATGTGGTAACAACGTACCATCTATTATAATTTTCGTTTCCTGTACTGCGTTTTCTTCCCAGCATTGCTACATGGCAAATACAAGTATTCAGAGTGGTATTGCAGAAACAGTTTATGTAATTTGTTTTGATCATGTCACCTTTCCAAAATGCATCAAACAAGCTATGTACTTTCATTTTAAAGGCTTTTCGGGGTCTTTGACCACCCAGCCTGTCACCTCTTGCTCACAGTAGAAATGAGTAACAGTGAAGATGATGATTCACAGTAAAGATGGTGACTCCTGTTTCCATTAGCTGCTTCTAGAATTTGAAGAAAGGGATTTCATGCTTTACTTCAAACTGTTCCTTATGTTGGAAAAGGGGTATCTGTATCAATGGAAAAAGTCATTACTTTTTTTTAAATCTCTCCTGTTTGGAAAGAAATCTAGAAAAGTGTGCTTATTTTCTTTAAGAGTTGAAAATTCTTTGTTTGACCCTTAAACCTAGAAATAAAATCTATTGTGACCATAATTATTATTTAATGTTTAAATGGAAGGAATGCTTAACAGCAAAAGGCAGTATATAATGCCAGCCTGGACAGCACTATAGAAACATGGAGATAATGATGCATCAGGAAGAGATTATATTCTAATAGAAGAAATGGTACATGAATGATAGGAAATCTTATTTATGCACATGCTGTATACATATTGCTAGCTTCTTATTCTGAATTATTAATAAAAAGAAAAAGTAGTTTCAATACCCCATTTTCAGTTTGGCTGCGCCGCTGGTGTTGGCAACAGGGTTTTGGTTTCTGCAACCATGGGACCCTGTTTGAAGATCAACAACTGCTGGGGAGAGATGGGATCCACCTCACAAAGTGGGGCACGTGGGTCTTTGCCAACAGGTTGGCCAACCTGGTAAGGAGGGCTTTAAACTAGGAAAGACGGGGGAAGGGGAGAGTTATAGTGACAGGGTAGCTGGCAAAAGACAGCTCAAGTCAGGACGCCTCCAGCAGGTGAATGCAGCCAGGGAAGTGCGTGTGGGATGTGGCTACGGAGGACCCTCTTGTACCCCTCCTGGGAAACCTGCATGCTCAATCACCTCTCTGAAATGCCTGTACACCAATGCACGCAGCATGGGGAACAAACAGGAAGAACTAGAGATATGTGTGCGGTCACAGGGCCATGGTCTCATTGCCATTACAGAGACATGGTGGGATAGCTCGCATGACTGGAGTGCTGTCATGGATGGCTACGTGCTTTTTAGGAAAGACAGGCCAG
>NW_020448119.1:1270106-1276917 GCF_003343035.1 Apteryx rowi | reverse complement strand
TGAGAGGAGATCTTATCAATGTGTACAGGGATCTGAAGGGAGGGTGTCGAGAGGATGGGACCAGACTCTTTTCAGTGGTGCCCAGCGACAGGACGCGAGGCAACGGGCACAAACTGAAACACAGGAAGTTCCATCTGAACATGAGGAAATACTTTTTCACTGTGAGGGTGACAGAGCACTGGAACAGGTTGCCCCGAGAGGTTGTGGAGTCTCCTTCTCTGGAGATATTCAAAACCCGCCTGGACGCGATCCTGTGCAGTGTGCTCTAGGTGACCCTGCTTGAGCAGGGGGGTTGGACTAGATGATCTCCAGAGGTCTCTTCCAACCTCAACCATTCTGTGATTCTGTGATTATTAGTTGTCCTATTTCTCATAGACAGGTTTGGAGGGAGGATTTTATATTTTCATTTTGTTATTTGTTCATGAGAGGTTCTAGTGTCTCTTAGTCTTCTTTCCTGAAAGAATGATCATTGCTATATGAAATTTCAAAGAAAAGAGCTTAAAATGAGGAAGCCTTTCACAGATTAGCCCAAAAAATTCTACTAAGGGTTCAAGCCTTGCTGCTTTCAAAAAGGGTCACCAGAGTTTCACTTGCATTGTTGTCAAATCCTAAGACACCTCAATGTCATTTTTAGAGATGTCCTTTATCTTCACACTACCTGTCCTAATTTCAGACTCTGTGCTGGTTTAGCTCCATTAAAATCATTCTAGCAAGGACTCCTTTCCAGCTGTAGATGTTCCCATGATTACGTCATTATGACGAACAGGAATTTCTATGAATAAATGGTACTAACCAAATTTCATCTCCCCTGAGATGGAAATGGGAGAGGAAGATTATTCTTCTGTCAGGTCTTTACTAGGTTCCACAGCATAGATGCTGGAACAAATCAGGCGGCCTTTTCAGAGTCTGTAATAACATATGAGAATGCAGGAGTCAGCTGGACTGCCTTAAGGGTGAAAAACGTTTGCCTGGTTTTGCTTCTGAACATAGGAGTGCAGTCATGGCAATCACCTTTTTCAGCTTCTCCAGGATTCTTCTTACGTGCATGAATTTAAACTCTTCATCCTGATACAACTTTCTGACACTTTTCTTTTTATTAATTGCTTCACACACACCTTTTTAAGGTGGTAATGTTTTATTGTGTTTGTTAATTAAATCTATATTATGCTGAGTGGAGCTAAATTCCTAACTCTCCTGTCTGTACCTTGGCACCTCTTTGGCATCTTTGGTATGTCTTACAAAGTAAACATCTTTGACATAAATGAATACCTTACTTTATGAATCCTAAATCTGCCCTTTCTGTAACTTAAAAAAACAAATCAAAACAAACAAAAAAACCCTAGAAATGTGTTTGTCTTGCAACAAATGGGCATAAGTAGAGCTCTGCGTATGATATTCAGATTTACAAGGGAATGTCTGGGAATTTAGCTTTCTGTTATCATCCATTCTTGATGGAGCAGATAGGCAAAGTATTTTTATCATTGAATAGCCAGAAATATCATTTGTCAGCCTGTATTCCAGTTGTATATTGAGTATTTTTGAATTATAAGTCATTCAGCCAAATTTTTTTCTTCCATGTTTCCAAAGGGGCCTTAATGCTGAGAACATGAAGACATGCCCTAGTGTAGAATTTGGCCTATATAATACAGATGTCTATCAAAATTGTTTTTAAAAATGTTGTAGTTGCAAGCCTGTAAAGACCTTTTTATTTAGCAGAAGAGTTAGTTAGGAAAGAAAATGAGGAAACGGAGTAATATTCCAGACATGAATCCCAAATTCACTATGAATATGTGACCTAAATGTTGTTGTTTGTAGAAGACAGTTGAAATTATCTGCTTCTGTATCATCCAAGAAAATATTAGCCCACTGAGGTATGAAATACTCTCCAAATGGTACATCAGAATGCTACATTTTAAATTTCAGCAAACGTGGATTCATCAAAAACAAATTCCCCTGGACCTCTGAGAAAACTTTTCTAGTCATCAGTAAAACTGCTTCTGATGTTTTCTGATGTCATCGTGGTGCATATGGAAGTAGAAATCTGAAATGACACCTTAGTTAATGAGTATAAAATCTTTTTTTTGTAGATATTGCGTATGCTTTTTCACCCTTTGGTACAATGTAATTATCCAGTACTACACCCTAAAATATTATTAAATTATTATAAATGCAGAAATGTTTCTATTGATGTGTATTCAGATAATTTTTTTAATCTGACTTTTGACCTTCTTTTGTGTTTAGGACACACATTTATTAGTTTTCCTTTTAAGTCTTGTATCCATTGTTGTAAATAGGCTTACAGCATTTAATAAATCTAAGCACATGCATATACAAGTTGAAGAGAGATTTATTTGTATTCACACCAGTATGTGTTGTTGCTGAGCAATCATAAAATGGTAATAGGATATGAAAAGTGAATATTGTTTGTTGACTTATTTCTTGACTTAGAGCATATTTATTATCCTTGACATCTAAATACTGTTTTGAAATAAGCAGGTTTAATATAAAAGAACTCTCAGAAAGTAACCTTTAAAGAATAGGAAAAGAAAGCTCAAGAGAGCACTTTGTTCAACATTTGTAGTGTTTAATGTATTTTACATTACATTTTTGGGTGTCATATGTGGACTTGTTGATTTACAGAATTGAGGAGCAAGCAGTTTTCAGCCTAATTTGTTGCTTTTCCCCCAGTGGGATTTGTAATAGTGTGATTATTCACCTTTGTATTAGATTATCTAAAATGACCTTCATTTGGTTTGCAGCAGGCAGATGACAGTGTGACTGATTTCAAAGGTAAAAAGTAAGACTTGAAGGAGATATTCGTGGTGGATAAACAGCACAATAGGTGATGGAATCTAAGAAACTGCTTCTGTAGGTATTAACTCCTTCCTGAGTGCCACGTTTTCTTATCCATCAAAAGCCCTTTTCTAGAATAGGGCAGAACAGTCATAAAGCTTAACCTTTGCAAATCCGTAAGCAACAGTTTCTCATATAAACTACTGCTACAGAATGCACTTTTTTTACATATCTGAAGGATAAATGATTCAAGTGACATATCTGCTTGTCCTCTTACTTATCAGTTAGATTTTCCTGAATCATAAACGCATAGACCTAGTCAATGGTATGTTGTTTGGGTCGTTCATTCTGTCTGACCCAAGCTTTGAGTACAAAATGTTGGCATTAAAACAGCAGACGAGTTCCGCCATTTTTTAAAATTGGGAATAAATTGCTATAAACATAGAAATTTATGTCTCTGTTCATAAAACTAGTATCAAATCTCTTCCTTACTCTTCCTGATACTTAAAATTTTCCCTTCTGTCATTTCCTTTTTTGCTCTTTTCTATAAGCTTCTTTTCCCATAATGTAGCTGAAATATCCTTTTTCCCTCTAGTTCTCTCTTCAGACTTCTTTTTCTAAATCCAATGACAGCAGCACTTTTTTCATAAAACAGTGAAATATTATTTCTTCAATGCATTTTCCAAATGTTTTAGTTGTAGCTGTCCTTATTCCCCTTCCAACAAAGTGAATGGAGAATTTCCATAAGTTTTGTCTTTACACACTGACTGTGTAGGAAGTAATCTGTTATAAAGTTGGTTAAAAAAAAGATACAATTAATCAGAAATGTAATACAATAATTGTTAGAGAAAAAGAATAATCATTCTGGTATTCCATAATGTTTTGTTTTTTTAATGCAACTCTAAAATTTATCATTTTCCTTATGAATAGGGAGGAAGAGTTAATTTCAGGAATTTAGGGAAAACATTTTTTTTCAGAAACTACTTCATGTAACTAAAATGTTTGTGTTAAAGCTTGGTTGGTCTGTCCCAGTGTCTGAGCTTATTAGCAAAACGAAATACCTTTATTGCGTAAGGACCCAGAGTGTTTAGATTCTGTTGGGTTTTTCAGTCAGTAGAGGCAGTTTTCTCACTTGTTCCAGATATTAGCCTTAGCCTTAAATTGAAATAGTTTTAGCTGTGTTTTTCTTATTGTAATATTATTTAATACAATAATCTGCTTCAGTTGGTAAATTTTCAAATTGAAAGAAAAATAGGTTAACATAAAAATATGAAGCAATTAAAAGAACGTGTTGAGAACTATTTGTTCATGCTACAAAGAGCTGTTATTCTCTGTCACAAGAACTATTGTAAAATGAAGCATTTTATTTTAAATACTAGTTTTGAAATTGCTTCATTTTAACAAAGTTGTCCTGTAGTTCAGGTAACTGTCTCTTGAATTACTATTTTTTTGAAGAGCTAGTTTCAAAGAGAGAGGGCTATGTTTCTTGTATCTCACTAATAAGATATTTATAAAATGTATGGTTATGTTCAGGAGAGTACCAAATGACTGCAATTCATTAAGCTGCATGATCTGACACTATTACCTTGTTAGAACTTAAAACTCAGAAAATAACATTCACTGCAGCTTGCAGGATTGTGAAGGATGTAGAAAAGGAAAGAATGAGAAATGTGTATCATGACAGCTGTGTTACTTGGAAGGGTGTAGAATAATTCATACTTAATAGAAAGGAGTGCTTATGTAATGTTGTTTTATGTTTTCTGTTCAATTTACTTAATCTTGGGTGGGTTTTTTTTCCCTAAAGAACTTGGAGTCTGACTTCAACATAACATGACAAAGCTCATAGCTTGTCAGGCTTGATTTTTGAATGCAAACACCCTATTCTAGATGTAGTGAGTACTGACATCGTATGCCTAGAGTACAGATGACATCTCCCTGTTTTGCCACCTACTCTGCATATTTTATATTCACTTGAAGAATTATAGAGCATGACATAATTCTTGCAGGTCCTTGAAAACATATTCACCTATTAACATATGATTCACTAATTAGAGCGAATAGTTTTTTTCTGCACATGGATTCATGTGCATCGAAGATTTAATGCTATTTTATTAGAGCTGTTCTGAACACCCAAATGCACTCTTTAAAAACTAAAATAAATATAGGACTTTCTATTATAAACCATATAAAACATATAGGTAAATAAATTGCATATTAATCAGATTTTTCTGCAACTATGCAGTTGTTTTCAGTGGTTTGAGCCCTAGCTCTTGGTCCATTTTATTTTTTTGCCTGGAACATATTTTGACCACCCATACTTTTGAGAAACTGTAAACAATGTATGTGTGGCTGGGATTAGCATGAAGAATATGGAAAGTCAGGGAGTAGTGTGTATATGAGCTTCTGGAACAATTTTTTTGGTGTTGGGGGCAGTGCTGGGATGCAGGCATTTTGGGGAGATACAGACTAAAACTCTGAAATGGAAGTTAATAAAAAGGAAATAGCAGATTGGTGGGAGGAACCTTGTATAGAGCCCGAAAGGGCAGCAAGAGTGAAAAACGTGTGCGGGAAGTAGAACGTGAGCTGCTGGCTGTGATGTGGTCTGTTAAAAGAAGGAAGGCGCAAACGGGCAGGAAGCAATTGCTGGAAAAAAGAGGAAGCCAAAAATTATTGGTAATTAATAGTATAGATAGACCTGATTACTCCAAAGCAGAGTACTTAGAATTGAATTGTGGAGAAACTTTTTCTAATTGTCAGGCAAATACATTTAACAGCATGCAAATTTTGTGTATTAATTAGAATTCAAAGTCTACAGTCTTCTGCTTTTAAGACGGCTGTCAGAGGGTCATTTTCCCCACCACTTTGTTTCCTGTCATCTAAGCAATAGTGAAAATAAATAGTAGTAGCATCTGTGTTTTCTTGAGACAAAGAATAAAATATTCTTTTTGGATATAAACTGAGCTTCATACAGCCTTCAGTTTGTGTGTCTCTAATTACATGGTGATAATGGAAAATGAAGGTGTCAGCTGCGGTGCAGAAATAGAAAACCTTGAGAGGCAAAATCCAAAGGACATTTGCTTTTTTTTAACATCATTAGTACTAGAGCTAGCTCTTGGGCTGTTGTTGCTGCTTTTGTTTTAAAATGAATGTTAACTGCAGCTGTTCTTTGAAGTACTATTAAATTTGAGGAAGAGAATGCAAAAAAAAAAAAAAGGAATAGCTAATGTTTGCTCTTAAAAGGATTAACCTTCCTCTTACAGAGTATTTAAAAACTAATTTATGAGGTCATAAATCTTTTAAAGTTGTTGAATTCAATCTTCACATGTTATCTCAGATCTGATTTTTGTGGTCTTTCATTTATATGTTTCTTTATACTAAGAGGATAGTAAAAAGGGGAAGCAAACTAAGTTGACAAAGCTAGGGGAAAATGCAATTTAAAAAGTTTCCATGAGAAGGAGGTGTTTAGGATAAAACCTTTTCATCTAAAACATCTGTGTTTTTTTTCTACTGAATATACAGGTCTTTTGAGTGAAAGCATAAAGCTTCTGCTGAATGGCAGAGCTCAGAGAGTTGTGATCAGTGGCACAGAGTCTAGTTGGAGGCCTGTAGCTAGCGGTGTCCCCCAGGGGTCAGTCCTGGGTCCAGTCTTGTTCAACTTCTTCATCAGCGACCTGAATGAAGGGACAGAGTGCACCCTCAGCAAGTTTGCCAACGATACAAAACTGGGAGGAGTAGCTGATACGCCAGAGGGCTGTGCTGCCATTCAGAGAGACCTGGACAGGCTGGAGAGGTGGGCGGAGAGGAACCTCATGAAGTTCAACAGAGGGAAGTGCAGAGTCCTGCACCTGGGGAGGAATAACCCCATGCACCAGTACAGGTTGGGGGTTGACCTGCTGGAAAGCAGCTCTGCTGGGAAGGACCTGGGAGTGCTGGTGGACACCAAGTTAAGCATGAGGCAGCAATGTGCCCTTGTGGCCAAGAAGGCCAATGGTATCCTGGGGTGCATCAGGAAGAGTGT
>NW_020448119.1:1259571-1269676 GCF_003343035.1 Apteryx rowi | reverse complement strand
TGGATGCAATCCTGTGCAATGTGCTCTAGGTGACCCTGCTTGAGCAGGGGGGTTGGACTAGATGATCTCCAGAGGTCCCTTCCAACCTCAGCGATTCTGTGATTCTGTGAATTATTCAAATTAACAGAGAATGCCTTGAGTCTGGTGATTTGGACTCGCCAGAGCTGAAGGAGGGAGCAAGCCTCTTTTTGCCTGGTTTGGTGCATAGTCTGGAATTTGGGTCTCTCTGTTTTGCCTGTGGAGCTGTTGTATTTAGCATAAATAATGCTTTGTAGGTCAAAGGGAGAGTTACTGCCTGACTGCTTTCCTTCCGTCCACCTTCCTCCCATCCTTCCCAGGGACTAGATTTTAGGTCATTCTTCGATTGCTATTTAAACAAAAAGAAGAGCTTCAACAGAATTCTCACCCTCATAGGTTTGTTTAGTGTGACCTTAATTTTAAGTGTCTAACCTTTCATGTATTCAAAATAATTTTAAAAAATGCATTCTTTTAATATGCATTAAGGAGGTTTACAGTATTTTAGATCTAGCTCGCTAGATTTTTATCGAGGAATTTGACATCTTAAACCTCACCAAACTGGAAGTTGTGCTTTTAGAACAACTGAGAAAAAAGCACTATTTTTCTGATATGCTTTGCATAAACAGATTACAAAACTCTTACTCTTAAAAATAACGAAAGTATTAAAATCCAAAGGAAATAAGAGTATCTACCAAAATTCTCTGAGGAATTGCCCATACTCTTTATTGGTACTGTGAAGAACTAAAAAATGTGCCAGTAACAACAGTCTCTGCTATGACTCCTGCTGAACAGAATTTTGTCAGCAGTAGCTGTAAAGTCTGATCCTTAGAAAAAGGCTTAAGTGAAAGAGTTGTGAATGTGAATGTTTAGATCTTTTTATTCTCTAGGGAAGCAATTACAAACCTGTTCACATCCAACTCTGAACATGTTATTCTATTCAGGTGTTTATTTACAAAACCAGATAAATGCCATTTGTTTGTCTTCAGTGCTCTCAGGTTCTGAGCATTTTCCAGCAAATGGGTTTTTATCTTCAAGTTTCACTTTTGGGCAACCACAAATGGTGTCCTGGAAATACACTTTAAGAAGTCAAATCCCTATAAATAAATAAATAACATGCTGCACAGAAAAGTATTGGTAAACATCAAAGCACAGAGTATGAAAACAGTTTTGAAAACTTTCAAAGGCTTCATGTCTATTGTAAATCAGTTAAATACAGGGATATAGTGTGTACATTTCTTGAAGTGCGTATTCATCCTTTTATTATATTCTTTTTTACTGTATTAAGATTTGAGAACTTTTTTGCATTCGAACTATATGCTGGGTTTTTTTTTCTTTTAATATTGTGGATGATCTTGATAGCTGAGTGAGATGAGAATACTTCCTTCTTATTCTACCTTGCCTCCTTGTCTTTTCGAGCACTTGATGATGACTGAACAGCATTTCAGAAAAAGAAGAAAAATCTTGCTAAATGTACAGGGGCATGTTGCAAGAAAGTTGATAATATTTAGTGTATTTTTTAGCTGCCAGCCTCTCAGAATTGAACTTACTCCCTTCACCTTGTATTCTCGTAGCTTCAAAAAGGGTAAAAATTTGTATTGGACAAACTTCTGTCTAGTATGTTTTGGATGGAATTGCAAATTATATATTTCTGTGGGTGGAAGAAAACAGTTTTTACAGTACTGGAAGAGTGGAGTCAATAAGCATTAAATGCTTTTAACGATGGGTGAGGAACTGGGACAATTTCAAAAATTAAGGAGTAATTGAGAAGCCATTCTCTATGTGAAAAAAGATCACAGCAAAGCTTTTGTCCTCTCTGAAGGCAAATTAGACCCTCAGACTGATTAAAGATTATTTGCTTGTATATACTTCTCAGTATCCTTTTCAAGTAAATGCTGCAATAGACTGGTCTACAAACAACGATTTTACTTTTAGAAAAAAGTCTTGGAGATAGTCCTCAGGTAGTACTGACTAAAACTGGTGCTTTTTGCTTTATTGCCACACTGCCAGTGTTGTTTTAGAATATGTGTAAGTAACTACTCCTGAACAATACTCTGTCTGCATGCATTTATAATAAATAAGAGACTATAAACCTGAATTTGTTCAAGAACAGTTACTTGACTTTGCGTTCAGATGAAAATTCAGATTAAATTGAGACCCCCTATTAAATTTAAAGAATAGACAGGTCTTCAGTCTACTCAGGAAAGCTGCAAAATGTATCAGGTTTTAGTTTCATCTAAAGAGGAAGAAGATGCTTTCTATCTTCAGCATTCCTTGATATGTTCTCTGTTTGGGATGATACAGATTAAAGCAAAACACAAGGACTACTAGGACATGTTTTTTATGAGTACAGTGTTAAATGACAGTGGCTTATATAGAAAAGAATTAAATAGTACAAACCAGTTCCAGGGAGCTGTTTCAATTGATAGTACTCCTCATTAAACATACAATAAATAATTGGTTAAAATATGTTAACTGGCTTAAAAGACCGTTCTTCCAAACCTGACTCAAATTATTGGAAGCCATATGCTGTAGGGTAATGGTCCATGCCATTTTATGTGTGTTTTTCAGTGGTTGTTTCTTCCCATCAGGAAGCATTTTGTTGCTGGCATCTACTTTATGCTCTCTTTTCTCACTAGTGTTTCCTCTCAGGCCTTAACAGTACATTACACAGTGATGTGATTGGTAGAGGGTTACATGTTTGCACCTAAACAAATAAAATGGTATCTGTTACCCTTCCTCTTGAAATCTTTTCATCTCCCTCAGCTCTACTGCCCATCTCATAATATTAAACATCTGTGTTGTCACTTAACCTTGCAATGCAATCTTGAATTTCTCCTCTCCGTTTCCTTTTACCTTCACATCTCGCTAAATGATATTGCTTTCTCACTAAAACTTATGCAGTCAAACATCTCTAAAACTCATCCATGTGCCTTCTCCTGATAAAATTTTTGTCAGTCTTTTGACTATTTCCCTACCAGGTGCTGCAACTTCTGGTTTAGCCTCCTCTTTTCCCCATTGTTCCTGTGTGAGTAGAGATTACTGTGGTCAAATCTCACTAATAATTGCACTGTTGTGTAGTTAGACTGTTGTTGTCCAGGGTACAAGTGATGGACGTGATAAAGAAGTTTTTCTGCAGTTGCAGGTGCTATGGTACAATACACGATATGTTATGAGGAGAAATTTGATCGTGAAGATAATCCTATCCTTTCTAGGAATGGAGGCTTCTGAAAAATACAGGAACTTGAATAGTTCAGCATATACAGTTGAGCTTAGCGCGTAGGCACCCTGTGGTGCAGAGCAAGAGCTGCATAGCCATTCAGGCGTGACATAGGAAGCTCTCGGGAGCTTTCCAGTGCTCCCTTGGGGGCAGTTTGCTCGGGCTCAGCAAAGGTTTTGTTCGTTAGTGTGGTGTCTGACTAATAATACCACTACCTACTCCTCCTTAGTGTCAAATTAAGGGGAGGATGGTGGAGGAAGCAAGCTGTGTTAATAAATTCCTATCTGACTAATAGGCCTCTGAGGCTTTTACGTGTTGATATATTTCAGAGAAGTTCTTTCATAAGTTGTGCATCTGAACGAACACACTGCTATCTCACCACCAGGTTTCTTGGAGCAGAAAGGTGACAAAAAGTAACTTTTCCTCCTCAGCATTTGCATGAAAGCATGTATGATGTACTAGGCACCTCCATGTTAATGGTTACAAAATAGGGAGGTACTCTGCATGTGTAATAGTGGCATGAAAAGTTCCCAGGATGAAATGTCCATAACTGGACAATCCAAAGAGAGAATTATTTTTATGAAGTTTTCCATTGTTTGTCTAACAAAGACAGAAATTAATATGAACAAGGAGTTGAAAACAGAGGAGTAATGTCCCATGTTAAAATGGCTCTGTAACTTACAATGTTTCCTCCCTGTCTAGTTCTTTCAACCTGTCTTCACCAAATCATTTTGTGAATTCTGTCTAACACTTTTCAGATTTTCTCTTATTCCTTCACAGGTCTCTGATTAGATTTCATGAAATAAGAGGGAATGAAGTGCCTGAGGTAACAGAAATTGCCAGGGAAGGCATGAGCAGGAGGAAGGAAAAAAGGGTGACTGACAATGAATGTAATTCTCCTGTCCCATTCCTTCTCTACTGTGGAAGTGAAGATAGCAGCTGGTGAAATAAAGAACAGGGAACATTGGTTGATACTTCAAAGGTGTCATGTAAATACCTCAGTGAACTTTAAAACTGGAAGCGGATCAAATGTATTAGTGTGATGCTTTGTGCAGGCTAACTAACCTGGGAAGACCCTCATGTTCTCCCAAGACTGAAACTAGTATCTCTCTCTGCATAGCGTTGCACTATGCCCTATAGATTTATCAATTGATTCAGAGCTAGGTTAGTTATTTCTGTGCAGTGCTGCATTGCCATCTGCAGATGTACTAAAAATTACACAGTGGTCTCAAAGATATGCTGTAAAAAATTGAAAGGGATAACTGCCTAGATAGCCATCTACTCCTTTTGAAATCCCTTTTTGTTTTCTTACAAGAGTACATAGGCCAAATAAATATCTCCAGATGATCTTCATGGCCCCCAGTCTGGATTCTTCTGGGTCATGGAGGCTAGGTACAACCAGGAAGGCTCTTAGGATGAGTAGCTACATGTCAATGGAAAAGGACAGGGCAGTGAAACAAAGAATGTGAAGATGCTGCCAAAGCATAGGAGACCAGGAGATAGAAAAGACGATTTTCTCCATTATTGGAGAAAATAATGAACCTTAGTTTATTCTTACTTGCTTTCAGTGCTTCTCACTCTCTCCACCCATAAATCTAACTCTTCTTCACAACATGTCATCTTTGGCCTCATCTATAGTGCCTCCAGCTCCCTCTTAAACTGGTCTTAGCTTCTTCTCGTTCCTCTAGATCTACTGTTTCTGTATTTCCTTCTTGTGGCCAATAACTGTTGGCTGGACAAAAGGTAGCAAGTGCTGTGACAGGTTTTGAGCAGTGTATGTGCTGATTAGCCACCCAGACTGCTATGTTTCTGTTATGTTTCACGGAAATGGACTAGCAGATTCAAAAAAATGTGGGTGACTAATAGGCAGCATGACTGTATATATATATTTTTTAATCTTTAGATATATAAACCTGTGTGTCTAGACTTACCCAGGTGCTCTGGGAGAAAGAATAAATGATTCTAGGTATAATTATGGCTTTTTGGTGGCCATAATACCCATAAATGTTACATTGGCTTGCCAGGTTTGAGATTAATCAAGTTTGTTCTTGCACCATTAAACTTTCTTAGGAAGAAATTTCATGCCTGGATACTGAAAGATTCTTTTTTTCTTCTTTCTTTCCTCCTTTTTTTCCCCCCTTTTTTTTTCTTTTAATTTTTTTTTATTACAATGTTTTTATCTTGATTGACTGGGAGTCTTAGCTGGAATCTCCAGTTTACCAAGGTTGTTTTGTGCTACCTAGGTAGCATGTGGTAGAGAGTCAGCTGCTTCTTGAAATAGTTGCTAGGAACATCCATTCTGAGGATGAGGAGGAAAAAAAACATGGCATGGAAGCAGGGTGTGATGCAATAAGACTAAATTATGTCCCGTTTTTCACTGTCACTTGCTTATTGAAGAGTTTGACATCGGTGGAATAAGTTAAAGCTGGCCAGTTACAGTTTTGTCTTGAGCCAGGTAGTTTCAAATCAAGCAGTTGAGATCCTAACTGACTCCTCTCTTCACTGCTCTTCAGCATTTCTTGGGAGCAGGGCACAGCTGGGTCTGTAAAACATTAGGAGTAGATAAGTTTTATACTGAACTTCTTGTAACTCTGCATTTCACAAAGAGAAAGCTGGTGTGTTGTTTGAATAGCACAGTACATTTATTTCATCATGTAATTCTTCAGTCTGTCTCCTGAGTATCAAGAGCATGTGGTGAGTGTTTTTGGAAACAAACATACCTACATACATAACTCATAAATTTAAAGCATATATTGTCTATTGATATATAGACAGTATCCATATACTAAGTTACAGTCATGTGAATCTTGCACCTTTGTTTCATTTGCTTTCTGCTCAATAATTATTTGAGCTGGTTTAAAGATTGCTATTTTCTTTTCTTTAAAGCTGTCACTGAGGTATTTTCTAACCTCTTCTGTTTCTTAAATTTCGAATTCAAATCCCTGAAGATACTGTGAAGTTCTAAATCAACATTAAGCATAAAAAGTCGTAATTTTATGATTTGTTTTAATGTTCCTTATCTCTTAGCTTTGCTGTATTAGGATGTTTTGAATTAGAAGTAGACATCTACCCTCTTGTTAAGGCAACAACTGGAAATGTGGATGAGCAACCCTGAGAAAACAAAACTACACTTACCTGTTTAAAATTAGACGCTTGCTTTGAATAGTCTCTCCTAGGATTTTAAATATACATGTATCCTGAGACATAGTCAAAGAAACCCACTACAGTTATTTTGAGTTCTAATAAAATAAAACTAATTCTTTTTGTAAAATGTATTTTAAAAAGATTTCTACCATATAATTTATGTTCACTGTATGATTAAACAGTTGGTGGACAAATCATTTTGAAAAAAATACATAGGAGAAATACATAGAATGAATAAGAAGTAATAAACAAAATACAGGAATATTTTTAAATTGGTCATGTGTGAATTTTAATTTATTGGAATAATGCTGTTACACTGTTTCTGTGTTTCTACAGCAGTTAGCAAAATCAGTTCAGCTATTATAGCACAAATAAAAATAAAGAGCAATGGAGATTTATGCAATATAATTCAGCTGCCAAATAGAAGGCAGTAAGCTACTGAAAATAGAATTGGAAACAATATTAACTATATCTTCTTCATTTCTAAAATAAATATTTTTGTTCATAAATAGTGATTCAAAAGTAGTGTTGGAAGAGAGCACTTGGGTTGCTTTTTGGAAACCTGAGCATCCCTTCCTGTTGTAGTCTACTTCTTCCTTTTCATGTCTATCAAATTAAATTTTATACATTTTGCTACTGTAAAACAAAGAAAATGTCTGAAGAACACATATTTAAAAACTATGCTTTCAGCTTTGCCTCATTAAATCTGCATCAGTCAGACTGTATTACATGCATTTTTGGAAATATATGAGGTTTGTGAGGTTTCCTTCTAAATTCTGAGCTGATCATTTGATAGTTGAGGGCTTTTAAAAAGATGGACTACTTTCAAAAAAATGACAACATTGTTTCGGTGAATGGAATTCTGCTTAAGAGTCTAAGATGAATTGTTACAGCTTTATTTTCTCTTTATAATTCTCAATTCTGTAACAAAGGAATTATTATATAAACTCTGAGTCATTGAAGGGAAAATTGTAAACACATAGCCTCATTTTTAAACACCCTGTAGGCTACTCCTTAATTCATCTCATGTCAATAAGACTGGAACCTAATTCATCTTTATTTTTTTTCTTAAATCTCAGCATAAACTGAAGATGATTTAAATTTTACGTCAAAATGTTTGATATGGAAACGTTTGTAATGATTATTTGCTGGAAAGACCAAGCCAAGAGCCCTTTGTTTCATTGTTTTTGCAATCAGGAATCTGCATGAGTTGAAAGAATTGTGCCATCAGTCATTTGAGACCCTAGTTCTGAATTAGTGATAACTTTGCAGGGAAGACATGGGAGTTAGTTTGGAGAGATTTGTGCAGACATCACTTTTTGTGTAGAAGAGATTAAAACAACTATTAAATTGGTAGCTTGTTTTTAAAGTAATGCATGAGATAAAGCTGTATTATACCTACCTATACCATTTATTATGTTCATCTGTCATAACCTCCTTCAAGGAGACAGAGCAAGATTATTTAAAGCACAGTATGATACGCTTAGCATTTTTTAGCATCCGCTGATCTTGATCGTTGCAAGTTTGACTGTATTACTGACAAAGAAGAAATGAAGGAGCTCAGTGTTATAGAGAAGGCCAGTTGGCCTCTTGTGTCTGATAGTACCATGTGAAAAAGGTGGGTAGCGAGTTAACTTAAAAGGTGAAAAAAGAACATTGCGAGTTAACTTAAAAAGTGAAAAAAGAACATTGCGAATTAACTTAAAAGGTGACACAAAATGGATATATAAATGTCATGCTCTGTGATATTATTTTGCAACATCCCTACGGAATGTTCTTGCATTAATTAAATAAAATGTAAAATTTAAGAAAACCAGGTATGGGTATTTCTTTGAGAGGAAAATCCTTTGTTACTTGGAGGTTTTGAGTGAAGACTAAAAATAATACACAATCCATTAATATCCTGCTTGAAGGCACAAGTTGATAAATAGCTGAGATATGAAAAAGATTTAATACTCACAATATTTTGTAATTATTGGGGTATATCGGGTTCCTTTTTCTTTCATGTGGACTACAGAACATTGATATCATATTCAGACAATCAATGAACAATTTAATTTGGAAATTCTGCTGTCTTGTACAGCTGTTCTATATTCTGATGTAGCATTTCCTTTGTTTTCTATAGAATTGATAGGTCTATAACAGCATTTAAAAAAAAGAATTAAAAAAAATTTCCTACTAAGATTTGATCTCATATTGTCTTTGAAAAAATCCAAGTTATTCCATGAATAATGAAACTAATGAACTACTGCCTTCCTATGGATTTGTGTACTACTTTCTTTGTGCCCTCCAAATTTCTTAGTATTTTCAGCTCCGTATTATGTCCTACCTTTCTGATCAGGGTCATGGTAGCATGTACTGACAATTTCAGGGCTAGGCATGTGCTTATTTGCCATCTAAAATGCATGCTGATTGACCAACTTACTTGTTGTCTCTTAAGATGGATTGGGGCATTTTAATTGATTTTTAACTGTCCATCTCCATATCAAGGTACTAATTTGGGTTTTCAGTCTTATCACCAATTTTCTTTTAACTTGTAGGAATTGAAAGTCTGAGAGCTATCCTATTTGTTTGAAATTAAAGGCTATTATAGTGGAAAGACGGATGGCTTGGTCATGTAGAATTTGTTTCCTGGTGAAAATAGAAGCAAACCAAAATTGAAACAGACTCTAGTCTTTCTGAGCTATGGACTAAAAGCTCTACTGAGTTATGAAAAAATATTTTGAATAGTTAAAAACAAGGAAAATCTATTCCTTTTTTGTGTATTTACTTGCTTGAGACCCTTTGCTTCTCATTCTTAGTTCTGCAATCTTGAAAGTTATGGTGCTTTCTCTACTGCTGGATTGATGCAGCTCTTTAATGCTTGGTATTATCTTTGTAAATATTAAATGTGATATGTACAAAGCAATTGAAAACAAAAGTCTCAGTCTTCCAGTCTGCTAAGAGCACAGGACTTGTCATAATACAAAACAACCTTAAATTTTTTTACTTAATGGAAATAAGTAAAACAATATTGCTGCTGTCTGGGCAAACTCTCTGTCAGAGCGTTAGCTGAAGGTGGCTAGTCTTCCTCTTGCAGTAATCCCTGCCTCACTGGCGTAAGCTCGGGTTGTTACCATCTCCAGCCCACCAGACTTTTTGTCTCCTTGTGAATCAGCTTTGATACCATTCCAGTTTTGAACTAGTGCATCACATTGGTTAAATAAATACTCCAGATTGAAAACTGAGGAGCTCAGGAGTTGGTTCAAGAGTGTATCAAATATCTCTGTCCTGAAGGCAGCAATGTTCATTATAGCAAGGACAGTTAGAATTAAATTTTGATCTGTTACCGCATGTCTTTTGGAACCTACACAAACAGAATTTAATGGTAGTGTTAGATGCTAACTCAGTTTTCCTACCCAGCCTCTGCTGGAATTAGGTAGCAGAGGATCACATGGATATAATTAATTTTTGGAAATTACAACTTCTGTTTAGGTAGCACTGAGACCAAATACTGACAACTGGAAGGAGATGGCCTGATAAAGAGTTCTAAATGCAAAGTACTCTCTATTATTAGTGTGTCTTATGTGGTTTTTATATAGAGCTCGAAGTGTGGATTTGATAAGCTGTATAAACAGTGAAAATTAATTATGACAGAATCACAGAATCGCTGAGGTTGGAAGGGACCTCTGGAGATCATCTAGTCCAACCCCCCTGCTCAAGCAGGGTCACCTAGAGCACATTGCA
>NW_020448119.1:1206964-1256376 GCF_003343035.1 Apteryx rowi | reverse complement strand
GCAGAGCTGCTTTCCAGCAGGTCAACCCCCAGCCTGTACTGGTGCATGGGGTTATTCCTCCCCAGGTGCAGGACCCTGCACTTGCCTTTGTTGAACTTCATGAAGTTCCTTGTCATTGATGAAGAAGTTGAACAAGACTGGACCCAGTACTGACCCCTGGAGATAGTGAATTAGGTTAAAGCAGTGTGATTGCCTCCTCCTTGGACTCTCCAATTGACCAGTAGTCTTAGATAAGTTTGTGAGTGTAATGTCTCCCATGAATCTGCAAACCACAGCGTGCTTAGGAGAAATAACTCACATCTGTAGAAACTCCTGATTTCCTGTATTTTATCTAAGACATTGTCACAGGTTTCCAGTGCAGTGCTGCTGCCAAGAAATCCTGGTGTTACATTAAAAAGTACCTGTATGTGTAGAAGAATCCTTCTTACTGGATCTGCTTCATATGCATATACCTTCAGAATAATCTCTTTTAACTTTCATTTGAAAACTCTAGTGATAGTAATCAAATCTGAGAGAGCTCTGACTTCCAGATCACTGCTTGTGCTAATTATATTGGAAGAACCTTTTTTAATGTAAACTGATCTAAATAGATATGGTTTTGTGAAAGATTTGCACAATAACTCTGCTTTTGAGATTTTTAGCATCAAATATATGACAAGTATGAAAGAACTGTAGCCTTCTTATCTCCCTGATTCTGATAAAGCAACTGACTCATTGTGATCCATATGCCCCTTACCACTAATGCAATTCCTGGCATTGGAGGCAAAGTATTGTAGCAAGTTTTTTGTGCAGAAAGTATGACTCTAGCTTCTAAGGACTCTTGTGTAATTTCCCATTTGTTCCTGTGCCAATTTGAGGTTTGTCTGTTTCAAAAGCTTTCCTATATTATTCGAAGAGAAAAAAAATGGTAATGGTAGTTGCCATAAATAAATAGAAATTAATGCAAAAAAAAATTAGGCTGTTAAATATGGAAGAGCTGAAGAACAGAATCCATTACTGAATGTACTGAATCTTTTGAGAGCTATTAATGGATCTCTGTAGTTGAGGCAACACCTGGATGTGATGGTTGCTTCCAGTACCTATGACTGATAGGAAAAAAACCCTATTAAAATTCAAGTGAAGAAGCAGGAAAGCACTAATTATTTCATTTGTCTTGGAAAGGAACATAGATGTGATCCATTTTAATCAAGAGTGTAAGTGGAATTCATGGATGTATTCAAATGTGGCTTCACCATCTTTTATTACAAATGCACTCTAGAGCTATATGCTCCAAAAATGCCATAGATTCTGATGCTTGTCTTTGTATGTCATCTTTAATGACTGAAAAATGTGTGTCTATTAAGCTTTTTTTCTGCAAGACTTTTTTTTTTAATTGTTGCCAGATGAGCTCATATAGGAAACACTTGGGGGTGCCTACAAACAAACATACATACATGATCAATAGTGTCAGAGAGAGATTTTATTTGAAAAATCCAATGAATCATTCAGGGAGTTGTTATTATTGCCTTTTGTCTTTTTTCTATACGAAAGATTGTGAGATGCGTGAAGAACTCTGAAACAGTTTCAGAAGTTCGGCAAATGCTCAGAAGGCTATAAATTCTATCCTGAATTGGGCAAACAGGATTTGGGCTACCAAGACCATCATTCATGTTGTTAGTGACACAATATACTTAGTTTACTGTTGCTGCATGCTATTGTAATGCAACTATTAAATAGTGATCAGCTGCATTCCTCAAAGGTATTTCATTGTGTCTTAAAATGTAATATGCTCTTAAGTCAGATTTATGCAACTACACTTTAAGCCAGTATTTCTTCAGAGTTTAAAACGATTCAGATATCCTTGCTGAATACGGAATTTGGAACTCATGTCGTGAAGAACACCTGCCTAGAAATAATACTCGTGCCTTTTTTTCCTGCCAGGGGATTCTGAGATAGCTGAATGCATTCAAAGTTTCCCTCTTCTTAGGGCAAATCACTTCTCAGGCATATTTAAGAATAGCAGTGACTTTAACATTCGAAAGCAATTGAGTTAATACACAACGACATCCTTCACATGGACTTTTCCCCCTAGGATAAAACTGTAATATGACAGATGGTTAGTTTCCTTAACCTGGGGGGATCATTTAGATTCCATATGCCGTTTCTTGCTTAGTTTTCCTCAATACTCTGAAACAGCTCCATCTCATTCATTGTGATTTATTCCCTGTTCAAGCAACTGAAGGGTTTTGGGGGGTTTTTTTGGGGTGCTAGTTATCAAATAGAAAGTTATCAAATAGAAATTAAAGTTGTTACCCTAAAAAGAAAAGCCCCAGTCCATCCTAGTTTTCATATTTTTCCTTATTCTCAGAAGAATAGAAATATTTAACTTGGTAAAAGTGGATATACTCCTTCCCTTTCAGACCAAAGGGTGAAGACAGTAGGTATTTAGTTTTGCCTTTTGACACCTTATGCTTTGAGGATTTACAGAATTTGTTCTTCCAGGTGTTTTAAAGTTACAATCTCAGTGCCCTTCTGAAAAAGTGCTCTTCATCAAAGTGTTTGCATCTTTTCAGAAATTTAGCTATACTATGATTGTCTTGGCAGTGAGGCTATAATTTTTTTTTTCTTATTTGGATGGTTTGCCTGTCTTCAGAACTATTGGGAAGGAGACTTTTGTTTTGGTTTAAAAAGAAAAAAGGACTTTAGCTTCTCCTGAAATTTTGCAGTTCCAAAACATACTGAGTTATTCTATTTAAAATTACGTGATACTATGAGATTTCTGCAACTACAGTGTTTTGCTTCATTTCAGGGTATTGTTCAAGGAAGTGAAATCAGAAGTAATTGCGTGTAGGTTTAGCAAGAGAGTAAAGTTTGCTAGAAAATTCCTGTTTGGGCAGTATGGGCATGGCATGTGATATAGCTGTTATAAAGTCTTGACAGTGGTGACAGCATCTGAATAATTTTGTATTACAGAGAAGGCATATAAGGTTAAAGCAGCTGCAGAAGTAAGCTGTGCAGCCAGCATCAGTAATCCTAAAGAAAACCCAGTTTAAAACAGGAACCGTATGCTTAGAGTCTGGTTTTTTGAAGCCTTGCTAGGATGGAACATTAGCTAGTTAGAACTTGCTTGTTGTCTTTGATCTAAGGAGGTGAAAATCCTTTATGAAGACTAACATCAAAGTTGTTCTGCAGAAGAATGTCTTTGTAATGAGATTTAATAGATCGGACTGGCAGACTTGCAGTATTCGAACTTACAAACATTGACCTCATACTGTAGCTTTTCTGAGACAACTGAGGATATTAGTTTCACTTTATGGATAGGTAAGCTGAGATGGAGAGAAATTAAGTGTTTTTGCCCATGAGCAAAAAAGAATCAGTAGTCGAAATCAATGTATAACAACTGCTGTAACCACTGAATCATACCTCTCCCCTTAGTTTATGTTTGCATTTGTGGTTACGTAGGTTAAATCTTTTTTCTAAAAATTAGTTTGGATTGTGATTACATCACAAGATTTAAGGTAGTAACTAAGCTGTCTATCTTGCCTGAACACAAAATGTATTCCATTTAAACTTTAC
This sequence comes from Apteryx rowi, assembly GCF_003343035.1. Taxonomy (NCBI): domain Eukaryota; kingdom Metazoa; phylum Chordata; class Aves; order Apterygiformes; family Apterygidae; genus Apteryx; species Apteryx rowi. The sequence goes on along the minus strand of NW_020448119.1, from coordinate 1,252,821 downwards.
GAGAATGTGCAAAATCTTAGATAATCTATTTATAATCTGTGGTCCCAGGCAATCTGTTCATATTAAGAACATCCTGGAAAATATTCTCCTCCTTAACTAACACTGGTTCAGCATTCTTTAGGACCGCTCTAACAGACACTGATTATTTGGGCCTTTGAATCCTTTCTGAACTCCTTGCTGCATAATCCTATTGAGAGCTGGGTTTAATTGATAGGGTTACTGACAGTAAGGGCAGCTTCTGCAACACTTACGATAGCTCTGCGTTGCTTGTCTTGGCGGATAAGAAGAAAATATGCTGGGAGAGGCTGAGGTGCTTTCTCGTGATAGCATAAGGATTCTATATTGTGATTATCTCCAGGTGCATGTCAATCCAGGCTTTTAGTGTATCGTGATAAATTTTGTAAGATCTTAAGAACTGTCATGAGTCCAGGGCAGGCCAACAGGTCACCAATACCCTTTCAAGTACAATCCAGAGGTGACGAAGGTAATTCAAGCTTCTCACGCTCATTGCTAGAGGAAGCAAAAAGAATTATCATTGACTAGGAAGACAAGACGGTATAAAAGAAATAGAACTCAGCAGTTCTGGCAATGGTTTCTTCTATTATGTATGGGATGATTAATCAAGAAGGTCTGGAAAGGATTGGATAGGTGTCTTAGGTAAAGTAATACATTACTGTCTGATTTTTTTTCCTGTAAATATATTTTAATTATGACAATATTATCAGTTATGCCATTCTTTGCATAGTTTTTTATTTAAAGGAAGAAACGATTGGAAAATATATTTTGTGGCTATAAAATAACAATTGACTTATGAGTGTACAATATCTAGAGTATGAGGGAGGAAAAACTGGTATTCAGAAACTAGAAAAGAGAGAGAGATTTTCCGTTGGTGGCTGTAGTGCAACCCTTGCTATTTACTGCTCAGCCTCAGCTTTGGGACTTTCATGTGGCTTTTGCTGCTCTTAGAATTTCTCAAAAATTGATTGATTTGCTGGTCTAGAAAATAATTTGTGAAAATGTTGCTAGTACTTTTTTGTAAATGGCTGGTTATCAGCTCATATAACCTAATATTGGCGTGTCGAGCTAATTGGAAATAATTGTTAAATTTTTGCCCCTTTCCCAGTTTAAAAACTCAGACATCTAATATTTAAAATAGAGAAATGATTTCATTACTGGAGAAAAAAAGATTAATAGTTCTGATATATAACTTTTTTTTGAGGGCTGAGGTGAACAGGACTTGATGCCTATGCAGAACAAAAACTGACGTAAATAGATGCATTAAGAAACTGTGACATGTGTCACTTTGTTGTACTGACTTGAATTCCTGTTGACACCTTCTAGAAACACAGTCAATTGAAATAAAACAAAAAGTCTCAAAATGATATTTGTCATGTCTCTGTACTCGTTTTGTAGATGCCCAGTTAAGTAATCAGAGGGTTTATTTCTGATAATGAGAGTCTTGTTATTTCTCTGTTCTTCTTTGACAGCCACGAGCTGTTGCTGGTTTTCGAGGAACAGTACGGTACGCATCAATCAATGCTCACAGAAACAGAGTGAGTATCTGAGTTTATATCATATCCATCTTACTTTACTAATAGCTGAAAACAGTCAGTGAGGTATCTGACATCCATTTCCTTTTTTGTATTCTTATATATGTGCTTATTATGTAGAAGTTTATGCTTCTAAATTTTGGGAAAGGATAATATTTACAGTAGTTGAGAGTAAAATGGTTCTTGTTGTAGAAATAATAGTTGTTTTAATACTTACCATTGGTGTTCAATTGTATTGTAAGTTAATAAGTTGAAAAGGTAAACTTGCTGAGTTTTATAAAATATATAATCTCCAGTATGTTGTCTTAACATCATACACTAACGAAATCTGAATAAGCGGCTCTTACAGTATAAAGATTTTGTAATCTTATTTTAACACAATTCAACTTTTGTTTTTCTGTGTCTTTTAGTAGGTCACTAGATAGTTATATTTCTGTTCCTACTTAAAACAGTTACTGGATTTAATTATAAGAATTTGTTTTACAGTTTTTATATTTATTTTTATATATATAATAATTTAAGTCTCCACAGTAATGAAGAATCTAGTAAAGTCCTTTTTGGCTTATAGGTACTTGTAAGATGCATTTGAATAATACTTATTTCTTTTTCACAGGAAATGGGACGGCATGATGACCTCTGGTCCCTGTTTTACATGTTGGTGGAGTTTGTGGTTGGACAACTGCCTTGGAGAAAAATAAAAGATAAGGTAAACATAGAAGTGAAACCAAAGAGGATGAGGAAGATCCACTTCAGAACTGCAGGCAAATGCTATGATAAAGATTCCACCCAAGAATGACATTTTACATTTTACCATGACATTTTACACTGTTTTCTGGTTTCTCTTCCTTCTCAGTGTTAATGGCATCAAATGCAATCAAGTTTTACAAACTGTCTTAGTGGGGAAGTAGACTATGCTTCTAGTTTTTGCAAATGTTTTACAGAGCAAATGTAAGTGTATATATGTCACTTACTCCATATTCCTCTTTTCAGTTGAGTACTTTTTGATGTCACCTATCACACATTTAGAATTTCTTTTCCATTTTGAGAATTTGTAAAAGGGCATTTTTAGTTAATGTTGAGCAAAAGTGAAGCAGTTAATATGTGGTAGTGCTTTTGGCCAAATGTTATAGGTGATCCATGTGAAGAAGCAATATCTAATGGCCTATTTCTATAACTTCTTTCAGCTTCTTTTGAAATTACACTGAAACAAGGGTAACCTCTGATGTAGTTTATACGATCATAGATGACAATGAGATATATGGGTAGCTTCTATTCTTTTAATCTTGATTTAATGATCTACACTAAACAAAAATACTGAAATATACTGTGATGACCAAATATACGTCAAAAATTGACTGAATTTCAGATGATGCAACAAAACATTTTATTCTTTAAAACATGCTTTTCTAGGAGGGTTGGAGTGTCTGATGATAATCCTTGATACCAGTCAGCATGCAAACACAAAAGAAAAATAAATGGGTTTAGCATTAAATATTGGATTTGTAGTTTATAAGTTACTTTGCATATGTACTGAGGGCAATGATAGAAGTTCTTATCTTGCTGTATGCTGAAGAATTGCCTTCCTCAGTACTATCTATCTAGTGTAATATACCCACCCATCTTTCTGGTCAGAGTTGTATTGAATGGCTGTGAGATACAGCGTGAATATGTGGTAGCAAAGAATGAAGGTGTGCTAATGCTTGTTGTATGTTATCTGCTTGTAGGAGCAAGTGGGATCCATTAAAGAAAGGTATGAGCACAGGCTTATGTTGAAACATCTCCCTCAAGAATTCAACATCTTTCTGGATCACATTTCTAATTTAGATTACTTTACAAAACCTGATTACCAGGTAAACATTTTTACATTTTTTTGTTTCTGATTTTTAAATAACAGAATTTTATGCTGTTTTATCTTCAGTTTCCTCTGATTTCGTTGTATTCTTGAAAATAGTTATGGACTGTCCCACCATAAAGTTATTTTAATGACCATCCACTGCTGTGGGAATTTTGCAGTTTAAAGATAACTTTTTTTTTTCCATTTTGGAAGGGTAATGCAGTTAAGTTTCTATATTTCTATATTTAAGTTTCTCTATTTTAGGCTCTATTGAATGCTCTTTGAATTGAATTGATCAGATTGCTTTCTCACCGATAGTGATCCTGGCAATTTTCCAGAATCTTGAACTCAGCACCAACAATGTATATACTTGGAGAACAACAAATTGCAGCCATGCTAGGTTCTTAATACTGAGGTGTTGCCTACAGAGATTATATACACTAGAAAACTGAATAGTCATTTTCCTTCATTTAAGAGAATATTGCATGCTAAAATAGATGGCCTCAGTTCGGTGATAAAATGATAGATGCAAGAGGACATGCTGTAGAACATGCACTTTCATTCCCTCAGTGTTGACCCATGTTTTAACAATAAATAAATAACTCAATAAACAAAACTCAATAAATAAAACTCAATAATGCTTAACTATACTAGTATGTCTGCCTAGAAGCAGAGGAATTTTCAGGAAAAGCAGTGGAAGGGAGGGACTGTGGTTTTCTTCAGCTCACAAATTATGGGAGAAGTTGAACTCATCTAACATCTCAGCACTGTCAAAGGGGGAAAGTTGTTCCAGTGTGCCTTCCCTCCTGTTCCCAGAAACATACAGTCCTGTGCCACGTGCTCACTTGCATTAGCCCTCTGCCTCTGAGTCTGTTCAACTCACTAACCCAGCAAAAACTGAGCAAATAGTTTTCTGCTGATGTAAGAGTTGAATCAGTTCAATTGAATAAATTCATCATTTTGACTAATTCTGGAATTATAACTTTGATAAGAATGCAGATTAGAATAGTTGCAGTATTAGTCAATTACGCTGGAGCAAATTAAGTTAACTTGCTTTCTTCTGGAATTTTTGTTGTTGACATTCTCTTCCATGTTCATGCACATCTGCAGTTCTAAAGCGGAAAAACTCTTTTGGCCACATGAACACGTTATGTGTGGATTCACTTCTTTTCACAGAGTATATCAATTCATTTCAAAGCTGACCTGATTAACAGTCACTAATACTAAAAGATAGATCACAACAGCAGCTGATACTCTGCTTTTGCTTCGGTTTATCAGTTTATTTTGTATTGCATATAACTTGTTTCTAATGAGCTTTTTTCCCAAGAAATCATTGCACTGGACATGTCTGTGAAAATGTGTCTGCAAGATATATTTATTTCTTATTCAGCTTTTTAACCATTCATTGCAATTAAACTGTTTCTTCTGAAAAAAATTAACTTCCTTTGTCTGCCACAGAGCTGATCAGACAGCATAATGCCAGTTTGCTTGAGGTGTGTGTTTGTTTGCTTGTTTGTTTGTTTTAATTCCTGTGCTTGGCTTGGTAGGATTAACAGAGAAATCAAGATAGACAGGATTCTAAATCAGAACAGGAAATCTTGAGTGATAACTAATTTCCTGTTTTTCAGTGAATTTCTCTAAAGGTACTGATGTGTCCTGGTGCATATTTGCAATAAAATCCTGTTTTGGCGGGAAAAAAAATCTAAAAAAATTTTCACAAATACAGAAAATATTCAAAGTTCCTGAAGGCTAAAATACTGCTTTATTTCACCTTTTTAATACAACTTTCTATGGAATTTATCCTATACTTTGCTGTTAAGTGAGGAAAATGATTAAGAAAGTTTTGAGTGTTTTGTGTGCCTTATTACCAAGATGAACCAGACTTTCTTGTTCTGTGATAAAAATTACTGATTGCAGAAACTTTGTTGCATAGAAAACCTTTGTTGTAAACTGATTACTATGTTTTATTTGTATTATGTATCCTATATGATAATATGTATATACATACTTTTTTTTGTGAAAACATTTTATGTGGTCTACTTGTATGTAACATAGCAAATGCATGCAGGGATTACTGTGATACCCCAACAGAGCTGCTCAGTGGGAAAGAGAGCCCAGGAATTTATGGTCCTCTGACTGGTTGGGGAAACTTTGCACTGGTGCAGTTATAGCTCAAGCCTTCCGACACAGTCTTGCTACTGTGCCTTAGAGGAGCAGTAAGATGCTGGTGTTTGAAGATGTGAGAAAGTGTTTTACTTTCAATGGTCATTTTTAAGCTCTGGTCTCTCTTAGCATTTGTTGTAACAATACTTTTCATTTCTTGGATATGTATCATTCTTTGTTCATAATTATACTTAGACACCAAGCAAGCACGTAAATGGTCGATGTCCCTGCTTTGAAGAGTGCATGGTCTTTTTAGGCTGTATAGTAACATAGGCCTAGAATCCAAGGTTTGATTTGACAAAGTAAGAAGCATTTATTTTATTCAGTTATTTATGCACGCATTGCCTCAGCCTCCCAGCATAGTTAAAGATTTGCATTTGTATTTGCATTATAGCAAAAATTGTAGCAGAGATTTGAAGGGGATTGACCTTAATGATAACTTCAGAGAGAGTGCTGAAGGTGTACAGGAAGAATAGAATAAAGGGAGAGTATGTGTGGCACAGAGAATGACCTATGGATTTATGCACAGTTTAGCCGGGGCTCAGAGCTAACTGGGAGAGAATTTGGAAGGATCTTGAGAGTAAGGATAAAATGGATACCACCACATCAGACACAGAAAATTATCCCAATTGCTCATCTGCTTTAGAGTTGGAAGAGGATATGTGCTTTTAAAGGGGTCAGAGAAGAGAAAGATTCAGTATCATAGATGGGCAGTAAGAATGAAAACTGGATTTTTAGCTTTTAGGAAAAAAGATCTTATGGGGTAAGAGATGACATGATATGGACACGGCCTCCCCATAGTGACTGCAATGTGGCAAGGTTTTTCCAAAGCTAGAGGAAAATAGATGCAATTTCAACACAAATTGTTCTAAATGCTTTTTCATAGAATAAAATCAGGGAGGAAAGCTTATGGTTTGTCCTATCTGTGGAATGGATGTTAGCATTATGTAAGCTAAATGACACATGGCTCTAAATGACAGAAGTATATAAATTAGCAAGTCAGTTCCCTCCCTACATACTCCTGATTCATTTCTTTGGTTTCAGATGGTGTCACCTAATATATTTTTTTCATGCTTCTCTGTTGGATTCTGTTCTGCAGCCACTTAGTCATGCTCGTCTGTGTGTATGTGTTCCTCTCTTTTTAAAGAAGCCTACAATAGTGAATCTCCTGCACTTCTCTGTACACGTTCCTGTCTACATTCCCTTCTAAAATGCTCCACACACAAATGCCAATTTGTGTGTTTCTTTGCCTCTCTCTACTGCTAGAAGCAAAGGGGTTTTGTTTGTTTGTTTTACAATCTAGAAGTTTGCAAATCTTATCTTTGAAACTTTGAAAAATGACAAATCTGAAATGGGTAATGTAACAAATTGTGTAAACACCCTCCTCCCCCCTTTTTTAAGGAAAATTGTTGTCAGTCAAAATCTTAAAAAGGAGACATGTTAAAGTATTACAGGAGGATATATCTAAATTGCTTTATCTTTCTCTTATACAAAAATGAAGTTTATTCGTTTTTGTTTCTTCAGCTTCTCATGTCTGTGTTTGACAACAGCATGAAAATGTTTGGGATTATTGAAAGTGACCCTTTTGACTGGGAGAAGAGTGGAACTGATGGCTCTCTGACAACAACAACAACTTCAACTACACCTCAGTTACACACTCGTCTTACTCCAGCTGCAATTGGGTATGTAGGCACATTTTCTGTGTTCACCTAAAAAGCAGCCACAGGGCATCAAAGGAAAGTTAGATCTATAATTTAATTTTTTTCTGCAGTATGTTGAATAAATAGAAGAGTGGAGGACTGAGAGTAATTGAAGTATTTCCCTTTTTGGTGTTCTTGTTTACACTGTTCTTAAAAATCAGCACCTAAATTTATAGCAACAGAGAATGGTAGCTCAGGACATTGTCTATACATTCTCATTTGCTAGTCAATCATTTGCTAAACTGTATTTTGTGAATCTAACTGATGCACGTCAAGTTGAATGGACTGGAAATAACCCCATTGTCTTCAGTAAGCTTTGCAATAAGCCATTAGCTGCAACTTCCTTGTAACTTTGAAAAATAAATGTATCTTTATAGGAAATTTGGAATTAGATTTTTTTTGGTTGTTTGTTGTAGGTATAAAAAATGATTTTATTCCTGTTTCATACTTACTGGGGTCTTTGAGACCTTCTGTAATTAAGGAAGTTGGAAGAGATGCAATGTTTAATAATAGTCGTCTCAGGAGACTGGAGAACATAACAGGTGTACAAGAGTGAGGAGGAAGAGCTTGTGCCTTATGTAGGCCTTGAATAGATCGCCTTTTTATCCAAGAGTTACAAGGGTAATGATGTGAAAGTTTGACAGTGTAGCAAGGCTGAAAAATGCTAGGATTTCATATAGAATGTATTAGATCCCCATTATTTTAAGGTAATTTTTTAAAAAGATTGAAATAAATGTCAGTCAAGACATTAACTAGTGTTAATGTTTTGTAGGTGTCTGACCACACGGAAGCGGACAGGGATTTTGCATATGATTCAGGCTCATTATCACACTAAGCGTTGCACTGGAGTTATTGATAGTCTCGGCTGGAATTACTAATTTTGGTGTCCATAAAGGAATGATTATTAATTGATGTCCTGACCTTTCACATTGTAGGAATAGCACTGCCTCAGTTTTAGCTACTGCTACATCACTGGGACTACAGAACTTTAATATTAATTAAAATGTGATGTCTTGTCAGAGTTATGTTTATGTGTTTGATTATCAATAATTGGATCAGAAATAACATTTTGATAAGAATAGTGAAAAACTATATTATATCTATGCTATGTAGTCCTAAAACTCTATGTTTTGTTATTCTACAAAATTTTGAGGAAAAGAAAAAACTATATTAACAAAGTTGCCATTAATCTTTTTGAACAGGTTTTTTTTTTGTTTTTTTTTTTTTACTTTTGAAATGTGAAGAACAGCCTTTGCTTAGCTGAAGCGTGTTCTTCCGAGTCTGCTTCTCAGTGGCTGAATGATTATGTGAAAAAAGAACTGGAAAGCTTTGTAAATAATACATTTATAAGTATTTTATGAGCATCAGTGTTCTAACAGTCTAAAACTAGCAGCTATACAGTAGTTGAAGAAAATCAATTTCTTATTCAGCTGCCAAGATAATATAAAAGGGAAAACAGAATCCTGAAAACCACGAAGAATTCTATACACAAAAAGATTCATAGGCGTTTTTTTCCAACCTCTAACTTACAATTTTAGGAGTTCATGCTTCATATTCTTCTTTATGAGCTGTAACAGTCTGTGCACCTTCAAACATTATTAATAAAATGGGGCACTTTCTACTTCAGTTGACTGTGATGTTATCTGCAGTAGGGAAGGAGAACCTCTGAGAGTGGATCTTGAAAAGTAATTAAAGGAACCTAAACTTCAAATATTCCTGTAAAGCCAGCAGCCTTCTAGCATACACATTTATTTCTTAAACATTTTAATAATTAAAAAGATTTTGAGTTCACCTTTAAATCTTGAAATTCCATTAATGGCCTTTGATGAACAGGAGATAAAATAGCAACCAGTTTTGTAGATAGGGAAATTTCCATCCTTCTGGAAATAGTGTTAATAGTTTAAATTGTATCATCTTCAAATGCATAATTGTTGCTTGTAAAATCAGTTCTGATTTCTGATCTTTCCTGTAATATTTAGTTATTAAAGAAATGCTGTCCTTTTAATCCTGCTCAGCATTAATTTAAATGCTGTAATTAAAAAACCCCACTTTTTATGAAATTTGACATCAATAAAGATATTTTGGCTTTTCTGTGGAGAAATGATCTATTTTTATTGTTGTAACTCTTGAGGCTGAAAAACTCCAATTTTGTAATAATAATTAATTAATGCTGGTGGAATGGAAACTATTATTGTTGAATCTGAGACAACACAAAAGCTGTTTCAATAGCCTTTTAGTAAAAAGCTGGATTTTTCAAGTCCTTGCACTTTATTAAACAAAGCTATTCTAGTTAAATAAATATATGGATTTATACCAGGTGTAATTTTAATATGGAGTATCTCTGTACATTTTTTGTAGGCATGCACTTTTTTAAAGCATATACCCTTTAGAATAACTATTCAGTTGGCTGTGGTTAAAATGATACTAGTTTGAGAGAGAATTCATTACTTTTATGCATATACACTAGATGCATATGTAAGATATTTTCAAACTTTACTATTCTCTTTTTTTTTATTTTGAGCAGTCAGGACTTTGTCAAACTGTGTTTAAACCTGCAATCCAAAGATAGCTCTGCTAGTAATAAAAATAGAAACTGAAGGAAACAAGTAAAAAGATTAGAATATAGTAAATGACACTAGTTAGCATTTGTCTTCTATCAGGACAAGTCCTTGAAGCCAGGACTATACTTTCTGCAGTCATAACTCAGATTTACTGTATTTTATACACTACTTATCTGTTCAGCTTATTTTTGTACATTATAATAATTAAGAAATCACATATCTGTCCAAATAGCCTGGGATATTTATCAAGAAAAAGAGCCTTATTGATTTCAGGAGTACAGCCTTCATTAGGGTCTTTATAATCCATTCATGTTCCAGAAACTACCAAGAGGAGAATATTCTTTCCAGTTGCAAGAAATTATTCTATGCTGATACCAAGTCATTGTTGTATTTCATTTTAAAAAATACAGAGAGTTTCTGCTGAACAGTGTTCATTAATTTTTTCATCCAAAGATGGAAGGAAATTGTATTTATGCAAGTGCTTCATAATAGTTAGATGTGATCTCTAACAAACTCTCTCCAGAAATTCCTTGAAAAATCTTTCAAGAAATAGATTTTAAGTATTTATTTGTTGTATAACTTTGGTTCTATGCCTGAATTAAAGATACAGAAATTGTGAAGCCCCAGAATTAGCTTTTGTATATTAAATGTTTTACAAGATTTGTCTTTCTAAAGTTTGCTTTTTTGTAATTTTTTTTTCCATTTAGTTAAGTGGAAAATCATTTCAATAAACACAGGAGAGTCTCTCTACTTCTTTTGTAGAATTGCCAATGCCACCCCCATCCCTGGAGATTTGCTGCGGGAAAACACAGATGAAGTGTTTCCTGATGAACAACTCAGTGATGGAGAGAATGGTATTCCAGTTGGTGTCTCACCAGAGAAACTACCCGGCTCCCCTGGGCATCCGCGTCCTCAGGAAAAAGATGTCTGGGAAGAAATGGATGCAAACAGGAACAAAATAAAACTGGGGATCTGTAAGGTATGTATGAATTTTCATTGGGAAGACCCTCTCTGAACAGTTTCCTATCCTCATGATGCACATATGACAATATTAATAATACAGTCGTACTAGTATTGATTGGCCAAAATGGTATAAGAAAACAAGGCTTATGGTAGAGCTAACATATTTTATTAGACCATTTCATATACTGGGAAAAGCAGACAAACTTTTGGACTTGGTGTCACTTGATGATGATTCATGTTCATGTTCTTCAGACATCATGTTGATCCCTGCTTACTGAATAAAGAGATTTTCTGCATTTTTGCCTCTGCAGAAGTTAGTTAATGAATATATGGAAACAGGTTTCACATTTTTCTCCAGTAAATAGATTGAGATTGGCAATATCCATTTAGTTCATAAAGTGTTTTTTGTCTCCACAATATGTGATACCTTGGTACTGATCAGTAGTCCAAAGAAGTTCATGGGCTAATCTTTAGAAGAGAATATTGCTTAATTTTAATGGTCTCTGAGGAGAGAGACCATTATTGTGGTCTCTCCCTCCATCATTGTTATTATACTCATTCATAATCACATTTCATATTCAGGCACAATCACTAGATTTCTATTTCTTATGTATGAAAATGTTATCAACAGCTGAAGAGGGATGTGTTATTGAAATGTTCTTTAGCTAGGAGGGCTGTCTAATTTTGAGGCTTATTTTTTGTTTACTAGAAAAATTGTGGGAGAGAGTAAACCATGATGCCTGTTTTCAGATGTGCTTAATTTGTTTGTTTGTTTTTTTACCAAAAGGGAAGAAAGCAGATTGCTCTGGTTTAAACAAATGTAATTTTTTATTCATTACACCTATTGAAACTAAGGATGAGCATGATTTCCCAGCTCTAAATCATGTCCAGTTAGTATACAAACTGAAATGCAGTTAGACTAAAACATTGTTCTGTATCACAGAAACATCTAGTAGATTTAGTGTATTAGATTTAGTGTTTAGTGTCGAGTTATATGCTCCAGTGGATCATAAAGATGACTCAACATGAAAACTAACTTTCCTTTAATAAGAGCCCTCGACTCCAAAGCAGTGTGAAGATACTATGAAGTGCCTGGTTTCAGACTATTACAGAGGAGTATTTCAGAGATGGATGTGAGAAATCAGTGTAAATTTAAGTGTACTACTGTGTTTTTGAGACTCCCACTCTTAGACCTACCCAAAACTACTGTAGTATTGGCACTTTTTGTCTGTTTATATATAAACTGAAGAGTGTATATAAACTAGCTTAAGTATGGTATGTGCTTAAGGACCATTCTGAATGGGCTTACCACTGGCTTAAAACCTGGATGGTGTTCGTTATATATTACTGTATGTTCCTTTATTTTACCACTCCTGGTGAGTTGCATTTTTGCTTTACTTCTTGCATAGGCTGCTACAGAGGAGGAAAACAGCCATGGGCCAGTGAATGGGATGCTTAATGCACCGAGTCTCGGTTCTCCAATTCGTGTCCGCTCAGAGACCACCCAGCTAGACAGAGATGTCCCACTGGTGCGAAAGTTGCGTTCAATTCACAGCTTTGAACTGGAGAAGCGTCTAACATTGGAGTCAAAGCCAGACACTGATAAATTTCTTGAGACCTGGTAAAGAAATTATCTCTTATTTTATTTTTATACTTAGATCTTTTCAAGGTATGTAGTTAAGATAGTACCATCTTTCCCCTATTACTGTATCAATTTACAGTACCCTGTGAAAATCAGAAATGGAGCTGCTGAGTAATGTTTATGCAAGCTATATCAAACAATATTTACTTTGTTCATAATATTGCTCGATTAACAACTTTTGCTACTTGTCTTCTTTAAAGTATACATATATGTATAATATAGGTATGTAAAATATACATATACAAAATATATTCTTTAAAATATATGCTCATATACAGTTAAAGTCAGCTTTCCACTCTTGAAAATTTTTTATTTCAAGACCTAATGGTGTTACACAAGAGTGTCCCAGTGAAGAAAAAGTAATATACATCTGAGGGTCAGTACAATTCATCCTCAATAAGAATGACAACATCAAATGCTTGATAGAGGTAACAAAGGAATATATTATATGAGATGAGAAGGCAAGTTTACAAGAAGAAGTGGAATTCTTATGGAGTAAAGTTAGAAATCTACCTGTTCCTGCATCAGATTTAGTTATGCCCAAAGTTGTTGCACCAATATAAAACAACCTGTTAGAAGAGGGAGGTCTTAATATGGAATTCTAAGTAAAAAAGAGACAGGGGTACAAGAACAGACTCAATGAATTTGCACATATGTAGAAAGACTAAATGAAGAAGGGCATACTGAAATCTGACTGAAAGGCAAAGCTTAGAGGTTCAGTGGAGACACAGGAGAAGGCAGCTGAGATGTTGACAGTGGCAAAATTCTGCAGAGTATGTCACAGAGGGTTAGGAATTTGAATTTGATGAAGCAAGTGATGCAAAGCATAAATAATGAATCTGAAATTTTAGCAGTGTTCAGAGAGGAGGTAAGGTTTAATAGGACTATTTTAAATTTAAAAAGTGATTAAAAGATGAGTTTTATAACACTGGAAACTGAGACACAGAATTGTCTTCCTTTGTCCTTAACCAGGTAAGATGTATAAGTGTCACAGAGAGTAATGGAAGTAGTGCTTTGTTATTTCTTTAATCCTTTCTAACTCACAGAAGTAGACATTTACATTTCTGAAAAATATTCATTACTGTTTTTCAATAAACTTCTGACAGAAAAGGGAATATATTGTGCTTCAGAGAATAGAATGAACTGCTAGAATGGAATGAACTGCAGTGTATCCTGCAGAGCAGAACTGAAGCAAGTAGATGGAGGAATATATTATGTGTAGCAGAGATAAGAAACAAAAATTGTAGTCATCCTCAGTTCCCTTATTCCTTTGTTTGTTTGTATAATACCAAAAAACAGGTGCTGAATACAGACTGCAGTGTTCTAGCATTAGTCTTAGGTCAAGTTGAGAAGTTGCTATCAAGTCCTTGTATGGCAGGAATTATTTGCTTACATGCAAAACAGTCAGTAAGATCTTTCTTGAAAGTATCTTCTAACTCCTGTTGGAGACCTCTCTTTCTTTTGCTCAGCTTTGAGTCTTCACTTTGCAGTGTAGCTTAACTACACTGGACATCTGGTGGTAGTGTGACCACTGAGTTGATATCCACCCACTATTTTCTCTCTTGTTCTCTCAGGCTGATTGTACTTAAAATTTATGTGTGAATTTCTAAGACCATCCATCTATTTTTGCCTGACATCAGAGTTATCTTTTGAAGAAGTAGGTAATAAACACCACACTGAAATAAATAATTATTTTCTTCTGTATATGTGTGTCTTCTCCTTGGCTTAACTTAAGGAATTGTTTCAAATTGTGGATCTTTCAGATTGTTCTAAAAATGACAATACATTCTTATATAGATTTAATTTTTCTCTAGTGACAAAATTCAAATGTAACTTACAGCATTTAGTTCATTCTTAACTAATTCAGATATTAACTTGTTTTCTTAAGTTTGGAGAAGATGCAGAAAGACTTGAATGCTGCAGCGGAGCCTGCTGTTGCTGCTGTTCCTCCTCTTCCTCAGAAAATACCCGTTCCTGCTCTAGTGACTGCCCGCATGGATCATGTTTGGCACTATGATGAAGAATACCTTCCAGATGCTTCAAAGCCTGTGTCAGCTAGTTCTCCAGACCAGGTTGATGGTGGTGTTAGCAATGGATTTGTAGCTGTCAACTTAAGCTCCTGCAGGCAGGAGGTTGATTCTAAGGAATGGGTGATAATAGATAAGGAACGGGACTTGCAGGATTTCAAGACAAATGAGGCTTTAGGGCACAAAATGACTGGAAGTCCCTCAGATGAAGAGCCTGAGGTACTACAAGTTTTGGAGGAGTCCCCTCCAGAAGAGCAGCCCAGACAGGGTGGTTGGGCAGGAAACAGTGTCCATGCGAAGAACCAAACCTCAGGGGTGGAGTTAGTTCTAGCCACAGAGTGTCATCCGGCTGCTTCCGATCAGCTGACCGATAAATTGGAACTTTTGGCCGGAGCTGCGGGACAGCTTCTTGCAGCCACCCCTACAAGTCCTGTGGAGGCTCAAGCAGAAGGAGCGCTCACTCTGGTAAGAGAAGCAATCATTGTTTTCTTGCATCTATCTTTAGAATTATTTGAGTAGGTAGTAAGTGAAAAGGCAGTGCCTACAATATAACAGTGTAGTAGAAGTTCCTAGTTCATCAGATATGTGACTTGATTCTTCAGAAATAATCGTACATGTTCTGTTGCATGTGTTTACATTTTCCCATGAAACTGGCCATTAATTCTGCAGTGTATGAGCCACAGAACTGGGCTCAATTAAAATGTATTTATTAAGATGATGATTCCTCATCAATGAGAGAAACGCATAAATATGTTTATTACATTTGCAGTACATAACAATAAAATTATAGTGAATATGTAAAATATTGTGCTACAATATGCTGTGTGTTTCAGGAAAAGCCTAAATGGCTGAAATTAAAGAAACAAAATTATTTGCTCTTACCATCTCTGGTACAGTGTTTTCCTTTTGGAAATTCCTGTGTTTCTTCCTGCTCTGATTTAATCTCACAGTAATGTCTGCCTTTCTGAAATCTCTGTTGTCTTTTACACAAACTACTTTCTTGGCTTCTTTGAGCCAAGAAACCTGGCTGTACTTCTCCCTCAGTTCTCACCACTTTTTTTTGAAAATTACAGCCTGCTCTGTAGAAAAGGAAGCTTGTTGCCAACCACGCATTTACTATAAGGTCTGGAATATCCTTTACTGGTGAAAATTAACAAGCGCAAATAACCTATTTAATGTAACTAACTATAAAATAAAACTTCAAGTAAAGTTAGATTGTCATGTAAAATGAAAGACAGTGTACTTCATACAAGATTACTTATATTTAGATATCAATTTTGAGACATAAATTGAAATATCAGTTGCACGAAAGTTTTTGATGGCTTATAAACTTGTAAAGATGAAAAACTGATTTGCTCAACTGTTTTCAATCATTCAGTTTCTGTGTTTTTAATATTAATTTTAATATAATAGGCAAAATACAGCAACATTTAGTTCTGTGCAAAATACTAATTATCAGGTGCTTTTATTTCCAAAGCTATTAAAAAACAGCTTGCAATTTTGCAAGCACTGCACTGTCCTGCTGTATATAAATTTGACTCGTTTGGGGGAAATGGCTTGTTTACTTAAATTAAAAGTAGAGGTGCCATAAATTATCATGTACTGCAGTGCAAGTAATGGACAATACGGTTATCTGGAAAGGAGGGGGATTCTGTGTGGAGGAGTAGAAATAGTCATAAACAAGGTCTATGGATTATAATATGTATTGGGATAAACCTTGGTTGAAGTAAACACTTGGTTGAGATTATATTTTAGTCCTCTTTTGCAAGCAGGGGAGGGATATTCATCATGAACTAGAAAACGGGGAAGAAAAATATCATTTGTATTATCCTGGAAGTGCTGTGAAGGCAAGATGAGTGGCAGGAACTTGTCTCTTCTGAAGATGAACCATGTGGAATTGGAAATACAAACTGAACTGTGAATAAAGGAAAATAGAAATGATTTGGCTGATATATAAACTGGGTACAGAACGCGTAATGTTGCTCTTCAGTGTGTCTGTTCCAAATGCGATTGCAGTTTGTGGTAGTTTTGCATCTACTTGATTAGCCCTTGAATTAGGCCAACCAAAGGCCAGTAGGATATCTGGGGATGAGTTGCTCTTCCTGTCTTCTGTTGTTCTGGTATTCCACTTCATAAAAAAGTGCTTGAATACCCCGTGACGTGTGTACTGGAACCTAGGTATTTTTATAGGTTAGTGTCCTAGTCACTTCGTAGGGAGACCTTCGTACATATGCCTCCCCATATAGTAGTTCTCTGTATTCCAAAACCTTGGTGACCTTAAAGAGATGTTTCGTAAAAATAGTTCCTTTCCTTCTTCCTCAAAATTTTTTGCCAACCCAAAACCGTTCTGTGGATGCGACCCTCGTTTGTGAATAGTTCTGAGCTGCCCGAAACACAAGCTGCCAAAAGCTGTTCCAAGCAGAACTTTTTTTAAGCAAGCAGATCCTTACATTTAAAGGTATGTTGCAAATGATAGTCAGACACTCTAGAATATCTCCTGTTTAAGATTTCGGCCAAATTATGTGAAAGATCATACATTTCTCAAGGATCTTTACTTAATGTACGTTGGTTTGGAGATAGCATGAAACATAGTTTAAAACAGGCCCAGCAGACTATCCTAACTTTCCAAATATTTGGTTACGTGGAGTTTCAAAAGTGCTATGGATTATTTTGTAAAACAGTTTTGTTGAATTAATCTTATTACACATTAGTAATCCAAATGAGATCCCCTAAAGATGTAAACTAAAATAGGCTAAGAAGATAAAGGTARATTAAATTAAAGGTAAATTTCGTGTTGATGCTGTTTTCCCATAACACCACCAGTTTTTCCCATAGCACCACCAATTTTTTTTTCCATAACACATCCAAAAATGTCCACCACTCATATCACAGGGCTTAAATTGGCACCACAAACCCTCAGTAAAGCCTGATACAGCCCAGAAAAATTTATACTTCTCACTCTGTATGATTTGGCTCAGCAGCTGCTTCCTAACGTACACTGGGCCACAAAACAGTTAAATCAGATTGGGGAGCAGAGTTAAGAATGTTTTATACCAGTGGTCAAATGCTTAAGATTATCTGATGCCGGTGATTAAAATGCTCTAAAAGGCTTTGCGTAAATCGGACAGTGAAGTCGATGCTGTAACTGTTTACGAAGTTGTAACAACTTTAAATGCAATTGAATGTTTTTGTTCTTTAGTAATTTTGCCTAGGTAGTGCCTTCCTGCCAAACAGTGCAAGCAGTGGGCAAAGAGTAGTAGTTACTCTTATAGTAACGGGAGCTGATATTGCCCCTGTTGCTAAGAGAACCCTCAGACCCAAGAATGTAAATTTAGGATCATACATCAAATGACATAAAGTGATACTAAAAGGGGTTAAAAATAGATGTTGAAATTACAGTAGTATAATAGCTTAATATAAATTCTGAAACAGGTTACTTATTTCAAATGGTTTGAAACTGTAGGAAATGTCAGCATTTATAATCATTGTGATTATGAATATACCTCCACTATGGACTTCTAGTGACCTGTTTCATTATCGCTTAGGAGAAAGCATGATGAATTATGTTTCTTTGAGCTTATCCAGAGAATCTGGTAAAAATACAGGAATTGTTTGGTGTGTAGAAAGAACAATATTGAAGAGAGAGAAATAATATTATCTGGAATATGTCTCTTAACTTCTGAGGTATAGTTTGGAGAACAAATTCTATTACTAATGGTAGGTCCCCCTGTAGCTGACAAAAGTTCTCACCAGCACGAAGCAAATGTTATTTTAGATCTGCTTTTATTGCATAATGAAGACATTATTTAATAACTGATTCTAGAAGTAGTATTGGATTAGAGGTCGATCTGTTTAAATAAAATTGAAGAACAAATAAAAGTATATCTGTAAAAAGATCTTACTTCTAAAACAGCAAATTCTGTCAATTTTTTTTAGACAAACTAAGAAATGAGTTACTAGAGTCAGTTAGATGGAGCCAATTAGATGGATTTGAATACAGAGGAATACCTTTCTTTTAAGTCAAAAGCAGAAAAGCAAAGTGGTACTTGCATCCCATGTTGTTAACGTAATTGCTAACCTGAATTTTTTTGTTTAGTCAGCTATGATTTTTTTCGACAAGGGAAATATGGAAGACCTAATCTCACTGGACTTTTGGAAAGTGTTAATTATAGTTCCTTAGGGGGAATTCAGAGAAATTTTTTAAGATGGAGAAGCAGCTGCTTGAAGGGGAAACGAAACAGTCTTGAAAGAGGAAGAATCAAGGTGGAGGGCAGTTGCTAGTGGAGTTATTCAAGGTAGAGTTTGGCAACTGATATCACTTGCTGCAAAAGTTCAGAGAAATTGTCAATACAGAGGATTGAAATATCACACAGGGAGGCTTGGAGGACTTTGACTGAATATAATAAAAAAGTGAGTAAATGCTCTAGGACAAAGTGGGAAGTATTTCATTTGGAAACTAATAACAAGAATTTCTGCTATAAACTTGTCGGTATATTTGTACCTTCCTGGGTACATCAAAAAATCATTGAATCTTTATCAGATACAGAGAATGAAAAATTTCTTTTCCCTTTTATTTGGTATCAGAATTATAGTAACAGCAAGGATGTTTCTGTACTCATATACCTACCCATAATTTCATTTTTCTCTTAAAGAGAAGAAATTGCAGGTTTGCAGTCCTTCCATCTGTAGATAAATGTTCTTCCTGCAATCATGTGTGTACATGGGTTTCCTGCAACTGATGATCACATTGTTTCTTGCCTGTTTGGCACAGCACCAGCATGCTGGTAAGAATGTAAGGTGGTAGCAGTTCAACAAGGAAACCTGAACTCAAAAAACGAGAGAGAAAAAGGTCTTAAGATATTGGTTTGGGGATAAGCAAGTTCTAGGCATATGTAGTATTTACAGGAAATTATTCTATTTCTTATGAAAAAAATACAGGTAAGAGAACCAATTTTCATGTTATCTGTCATGGTTTTCCAGTCATTAATACAAGTCTATCTGCTACCACCAGACTACCCAGCAAATACCAGTTTGATCAGGCTCAGTCATGGGCACATTATCACATTTTTGCGGAATTATTCAAAGCATGATAAGGTACATATTGCTGACTTTATGCCTTCACAGTGGCTTTATTGGCTTTGGTTACGGGAGGACAGACAATACCTTATTTGACATAACACCTGTTAGTATGAAGTTAATCTGTCAAAAAGATTTGAACCGATCTAGACTAATGATGAATTTATACTGAAGCAGCACTTTGTGTCAGGAAGCTCTGTTTTTGATTTAGTACTAAGAGCCTGAAGCTGGACTTGCTGTGTTGTTGAACCATGGCCTCGTTAATTTTCTGTGTATTTAATTGCAGTGAACTCCATAAAATGCATGTACAAAACTGTTTGTAACATACGCGTATCTATTAAGCAGATATTTTAGCAGTGAAATAATAATGGAGTTGAAGGAATCCAATATATAACAACTAATGCCATTTTCATCTTCAGTTTGAATTCACCAACAGTTTGCCCTGCTCACGCTAAGTTGACAACCTAATACCCCATATATGTGTGCATGATTATAGAGGAGATTTGACTGTGTGAATTTACTCAATTATTTTTATTATTTGGGAATACTGCTGAAACTAGAATTTTATACATTGAGGTATTAGTATATTTAATCAAAGAACTGCTCTTAAACTTCTATTTATTTCAGAGTTATTATTGTTTAATTTTATGTACCTTCTATCCTCAATTGCTGCTTTATGAGACAGTGGTAATACAGTTTTTTTCAATTGAAAGACTGCTGCACCTTATGGGAACTAAAGCTCTAGGAGTGAGGCTACTGAAAATACCTTTTCTTTGGAAACTGTAAAGCACTTGCTAGGTACTCTGAATCCAAGGAATATGGGTTAGAATTGCAAATATCATGAAAAGAAACAGAAAATTACCTACATGAAGCATGAAAGAAGTTTCCATATCTCAGTTCTTCCTGATTTTGTCTAAATATACTTGAAACAAAAACTTGCAAACTATAAATAGCAATCTCATTTACAGATATTTAGCTGTGTAGCCATCAGATATTTATTCAGCACTGCTAAGGTCTTGCAAAGAATCAGTTGACTTCAGAGTTGCATATCAGAGCAATGGGTTTATTAGAATCATCAATGCTCAAATTGAAAATGGACTTTCTTCAGAATTGTTAGTTTGGAACGCTTCACTTCTACAGTTTCTGTTCTTTTCTGTGCTTTTTTTCTAAATGCTTGAGCCATATAGTTCAAGATGAAGCCGTTGTTCATAACTTCTCCAGGCCAGTGTATCCTTTAATTCCTTGTTTGGGGATTTCATCAAAATCATTTAGTGCTAGTCCTACTGATTAATCCTATCTCCTACAGTTCTAATGTACATTGGTATAGCCTAGCTGTACAGTCACATTTGTAAAACACATAAAGTGTGTACATGCTAAAAATAGTTATCTCAGAGAAGAGCACTGTTGCATGACTGTTCTAAGCGGTTGCAAGGACAAATCAACAGTCAGCTAGTGTCTTGAGTGTCCTTGGGACAGACTGTTTGTGTTGGTGTATTAAATGTGCCCTAGGTATGGTCTTACTGAATGAATGAGTGAAGACAGGAGCCAACAAGAGAAAGAACGCTCACTTTTGATTGTGATACTGGCTTTCTAAAAACTGATGGAAAATGTGGGGATTAGACTTAAAATACCTCTTAAATTATCAGCTTTTAGCCTATGAGGGAGTTGGCAATATAGGCTTCTAAGAAAATGGGTATAGGCAGGACATCAACAAGAATTATTTAAAATACTGAGTTTAAAAACTTATTTTCTCCCCCACCATATTGTTCTCACAGCTCAACTCATCTCATATGCTGCATTTCTCCACTCCAAGAATTTCAAGTCCCATCCTCCGCACCATGAGCCCTCTAGCCTATCTATCCATCCACTCGGACTCTCTGAAAGAGGCTGGTTTGCCAAGGAGTCAGTCAGCTGAGAGCCACTCCTCCTCCTCCTCCCGCTCAACTGGTCGTAGGCAACTTCCTGTCATTCCCTGTGGCAACAAGTTTCCCCCTGTCATTCGCATCTCAAAAGCACAACTGCAGCAGGTGAATAAGCCTTGTCTTCATAAAAGTGACTGCACTCTAGCAGTGGTCTGCAAAGTTTAAGATATTAAGTTGCTCTGCAAAATTCAGTAGTAAGCATATGCTAGTCATACTGCTATAAACAGCGTTTTAAAAAGTATTTTGAGAGACCAAGTTAGGGGGGAATAACAATGGATTTCTTTAAGGAATAGAGTCAAGAATACTGTAGGGGAAAAACAAATTGTCCTACCTGGAAGAGGTAAAATTAGAGTCAGGAATATTTAAAGATTTGCTATTCAAGTTATTATGATCTGGAGCATCAAACATTTATGGATGTTGTGAAAGATAGATTTGTTTCCTCAGAGGGACTTTCTCTGGAAAAGGTAGGATTATAAAATCTAGAAATTAGAGTTTTGCTTGTTTCAAAATGAAGATTAAAACCTCTCTTTTTTGTGCTTTCCTATAATCACTCCTATGTGGATTTTGAACTGGAAATGCACAGTAAAATTTGGACTACCTTAAATTATTTTAATGTGAAAAAACAGGATCCAGAGATGGTCGCGTTACTACTTTGGGCATCAAGAATATATGAATGTTTCCACTACTTGCAGCATATAAAGCAAAACTGGGAATTATTGGGGCAATAGCTAAAGGAAATGGCCCTGTAGAAAGTAGTGTGTTCATTGCTCTGTATTCCCAGTTTCTTTCCAGTAAGAAAAAGAGGATGATGTAGGATCATAATTAATGTTTACATAATTTATGTATTAGTCGCAAAAATGTTGAGATTTGCTAAGCAGCATCAGATTGCATTGACTATTAAAGCAGTATGACATAGCATTAATGCATAAGGCTATAACATATCATCATCATTACGTCATTAATATTTTGTTTGGACTATATTTTCTGTTGTCATTTATTTCCAACATATTTTTAGTATAAATATTTCTATGTGAAAGACATATTTTTTTCTGTGAAACATACACAAGAATATTGATTTAAAAAGTAATCCATCAACATTAACTTCTTTCAAACTTCAGTAGGATTAATGGTGAGTGGAAACAAGGCAATCTAGCTAGTATATTTATGTCAGCATTTTGTCAAAAAAAATAGTCTTTCTTCCTGCAGCTCCTGGCTGCTTTTTATCTCAATAGAAAATCATACTTCCTCTTCCCTCGATAAATGGAAATGGACAAACGGTAGCTCCCAGATGTTCAGTATCATGAACTTGATGGGACATTTAAATACCACATTCTTCATGGTGACTGATGTATTGACTAGGGAAAGGGACTTAGGAGAAATAAACTCATTAGAAATTATGCTTCAATATTTTTCAGGGCTAGTTTGTATCCCAGGATGCAAAATGGCCTGATTTTTTTTTTTTAACTGTATATCCACAGTTTAGTTTAATCTTTTTCAATCAGAACATATTGCAGATGTAGTTAGCTCACAATACTCAAAGCAAGTAGGTTGGCGCAAAGGATCTTCTCTGGCTTCCTTAGTACCCAACAGATGGATACAGCTGCAATATTAATAAGGGCTGCAATGTGATCCACTCTCTTGTCATGTGAAAAAGAGTTGATATTGTGCCTGTTACTACTACCCAGTGGGGTGAAGATGAGAGAGGAGAGGATTATATAAAACTCTCTCAGCCTCTTCTTTCTTTTTGCCTGGTAAGTCCATGTCTGCTGTATTCCTTTTCAAGCTGTAATGTTGACACTCCTGATCCTACTGAGAATTTAACTTCCAGTTTTTCATTTGCTCTGGAAACTACAAGCACATGATTCCTTTGTTCATTCCAACAGTCAAGACCTCGTGTACTTTATGGCCCTCTGAATTGAAGTATTTTTGCAAATCCTTCCCTTTTCTGTAGTGCAGTAATCTTAGGTACTTAGCAAGCTAGAAGAATTCCCACAGCATGAAAGATGAATATGCATGTTAATAACCCAAAGCTTTTCTCCAGTTAAATATTAAAAAATGTAACATCATTATGTTATTGTTTAATTCTGTATAAATATTTGGTGTTGAATATATTTTTGTGTGTTTCCTGCTGTGTCATTTGTGGTTTGATTCAGCATTCATAACTAATGAATTGCAGAAGTAAGGGAGCTATGCAGTTGAACTTACTTCCATGTGCTACAAAATAAGTAATGATACATTTGTTCCTGAAATTTGGCAAAGGGATTTTCTGTCCTGATTGTTGATGAGTGAGGGTTCAGGAACAGTAAGCCACCCTCTTTTAATTTGACACCAGATAGATGAGATCATAAAATTTCTATATAATCTCTGTTTGCTAGTGCGGTGAGGATATCTACCTTTGATTCTTTGATAAAGATAACTCCTCTCTTGCTGTACATATAATATGGAAGAAAATTGGAGGATTTTGATTCAGTTGTCCTTAGTTGTTCAACTTGCAGCATAAAGGAGGAGTCTAGCAGCATTAGAGCTGGCAAAGGACAGAATAAATTGTTTGACTGTACTTGAATCTGAAGAGTGGCGTCAGAGTGCTATTAGAGTTCTTTCCATATACAGCATGGTCAAATTGTACAACAAATATTCCTAAAAAATAAACTCTTTCTTTCTTTCTCTGAATTTTTCAGCCAGACAAGTTCTCTGAACTCTGCTTGTCAGAGGACTGCACAGACTGTTGTGCAAGGGCGATGGAAAACATGGTGCGAATGCAGTAACAAGTGGCCAGAGCTGTATATGAAGAGATTGCTTACGGTAGATGCTGTGCTAAATGTATAACTGTTTCTTGAGAAACAGTCAAAATCAGTGACCTCAGATTTTGATCTTTACAGTTTCTCAGCTTTAGTTCTTCAATAAGATAGTAAACACCTCTTCCAGGCATGGCAGCCATCTAAAATGCTTCAGAACTGGCTGCTCTATAATAAAATTAAGCCCTTAATAGAGATGGATTTCAGTTTCACATGTCATCTTGACATATCCTTTTTTCTGGAGTTCTTATTGAGACAAATACAAGAGGGCTGATTTTAATTCAATGATTTTGTGGTCTGATTATTCACTGTGTTAGGGAATAATTATCTGTGTTTCTCGGGTTAAGTGATCAAAATTAATTAGCACTTCTACAACTATTTTGGCCTATTTTTAGTTTTCCTACTAATCCACCTTACTCATACATTTTTTTTAATTATTATCTAGTTATATTAGTTACAAAATACTCTGAAATCTTCCCATATAAGATGCTATGGAAATGCAAGCCATGATGTACTTACTATTCATATCCAAGATAAGATATAATATACTGCTCTGAGTTGAAAAATTTACCTTAATTTTTAAGCATCTCACTGGAATTCAGGGACCTATGGAAGAATAAGGTAAGACTTCTTGACATGTTCAAGGGATAGTGAGAGAAAGAATGCATATCGCTTATAATTGTCATTTTATTTTGGATGTTGTAGGTTTATCAGCCAGGAGTGCACGTATTTGTTGTGAAATTTTGCCATTTTCATGAATTAATTTTGGCAGGTTTCACTAGTCTGCAATAGCAAGAGATGAATATTTACATTGGTTACCACATTTAATAAACCCCTTCAAAACACACAAAAAGACAAATAAAAGTCCAAGATACTCCTCTCTTGTTACAGTGTGCTTTTAACATGATTTTTAATTTATTAGCAGTGTTAACTTGAAGTTGTCACGTGCATTAGGACTGCATTAGAACTCAGCTAGCTAAAACTCTAGYTGGACTGTACTTTCCCGTTAAAAATGTCAGGGATGGATGTATTTGTCCAACATCCTCTTTAGAACTTAAGTTTCAAGACATGCTACATTTTCAAATAGATGTGGCTCCCTGGAAGGAGAGGGAAAAGCTTTTCTCTGGTCAGTGAATCTATGTTTAAAGCTGGCTGTAGCGCAAAGGGTTCTGATTTTGGTGCTTATGGAATTTCCTTTCTCCCCTTTACTGAAACGGTTTCATATATGCAAGTGGATTTGGTTTTGCTAAGTAAGGAAAATGTACAGAAATTATGCCAGCTCCATTATTGAGAGTGCTGTTAATTTTTCAGTAACTTCTACTCTGAAATTTATGTTGCCGTAATGTTAGAGCTGCCACTCATCATCAGTGAACGTCATAAGGAACGAGAACTCTGGCATTTGATGGCTCAGACTGCTTGATAATGCTTATGACCAGATTCAGAGGACAGCTGAGATCCAGAGTTCTTATTGTTTTCAGTGGTTACTGCTAGGTTTTTCGAAAAGGCTGGAAATCAGCATATGATCACTAATTATAATGTCACTGTTTTCTTTGTCAGTAAGTTTCTCTGGGATATGTGTTTTTTCATACAGAAACACATAAAAAGGGAAATAATAAGGAAGTAGTGTTTTAGAAACGGGGGGGAAGCATCCCAAAGACACATTAAAAACCCCACAGGTTGGTTCAATTTTTTTAAGCCATTGGATTTCATATTGATAGTGATGTTTTGTGAACAGTTTTCATCTATACAATTTTCTAAAGCAAACAAACAGAAAGTTTTCTTATTTGCTGCTTGTGTCCAAGTGGCAGATGCAATTGCTTGATATGCAGAAATGTAAATGCTAGCTACAAAGCTTGGTGGCCTTTTGGCTGAAGGAGAGAGAAAGTCTTCAGGTACTTTTTCCACATCTGTTTGGTGTAAAGAAGAATTAAGAATTATAGCATATTAGGTTAGCTGTGCTTCCAGTGGAAGCTTTCCAAGTTGTAAATTAATGAAGAAACAGTTAAGGACAACAACACAGTCAGTATGAACCTGTTAAATCTTTTCAAATTGTGTACTGCCTGTGGAGAACACTTCCATTTTCAGTGACAGGATCCTCTTGGCCATTCCCCTGCTCCAGCTTTCTCTGTCAGCAGTAGAGGAAAAGTCATAGCGAAGATCAGTGTAGTAAATTACCCTTAGTAAAAACATCTGCATACAGTTATTATTGGTAGTGTGCATGGAAGGGTGGACCAAAAATAAGAGGAGAGGAAAAATATATAATTATTAAAATTTTTATTAATCCACTGGAATCCACAGTACTTCTAAGATTCTCAGAATTCATAACTGTATGGTTCATCTATTCTTGTCTATCGTTGATATGATCAATTTTTATTACATTTTTAAAAATCTTATCCCAAACATATGTTGTGTAGTACATTTGCCTACCATCACACTTTCATTAACATAGGACAAGTAAAGTTGTTTCAGGAAAGTTAAATTGTCTGTGGAATTTCCCAGGGAGAAATGGTTAACTCTGGTGTCAAAAAATGTTTCCATGATGACAGTTCACACAGTGACCTATGCAAAATAATTAGGTAGTTACAATTCAGTGCATAATGGTCAAGGTCTATCAATTATTTCCAATGTAATAAAAATAGAATTGATCTGTAATTAAGATATCTATATCACATCATAAATATTTTATTGCATATATAATTGTAGATGTTATCTATAATATCATTTATAAGGAAATCTATAATTGAGATGTATTTCTCTCATAAAATGTTCTGTCTGCTATCATTAAAATCCCACATGATATTAGTCCAACTAGAGTAACAGGAAAAAATTATTTATTTAAAGTTTGTGAATTTTGGCATTTTAGCATTTTCTGCTGGTTATATAGATTTTTCATATGGAAGAAGGAGAGAACCTTTTAAAATAGGGAAAATCAGGAAACCACTAAAATTAGGGCAGGGGTTAAGAGGAGGTATGTAGTATTTTTAAGCTACCACTATATAATTTTTGCAAATTAATACAAATTTGAAACTGAATCAAAATTTCTAGTATTTAGGTATATTAGTATATCTACCCCATTCCTCTACATGAACCACAGGTAGGCTTGCTTACTCTTTGCCTGGCTACAAACGTATAGCTGCTCTGACTACTTTCAGTCAGCTTCTAAACACAGAACATGGTATGTGTAGAGGGCTCACAAATTGCTTATAGTGATGCTAGCTTATTGGTGTATCTAATCTTGATATTACCAGGCTAAGAACCAAAACAGAATTAATAAATTGATAGTGCCTCTGTAAGTATATTTAAGGAGCTTAAATGCCTTACTAGCAACATACATTATACTATAGATCAGCTGAGTGTTTGTACTTTACGTTTATCATCAGTCCTGTTCTCAGCAGCAAAACTGTGTAACATAAGAGCTGCCAAAAGTATTAGGTATTTTGTTTTCAAAGGAGTAGCTGGATTCTAATGACACCTTTGCGTCTCCAAACTTTGCAACTATAAACCCTTGTGTATAAAGGAGAGAATGTAAAAAAACATTGAAAGGAAAGAGAAAGAACCCTAACATAGACAAGACTGCTACCTCTAGATCTGGCTGCTGTAAAGGACATCTATTAAGCATGCTTAGAAGCAAACTGAAAGCAGCTGGTTCTTCATGTGAATTGTAACTACTATTGGTGCTAACACAGTATGGGCATGAGGAAACCCATAATGCTTTCAACAAGATCCTGACAATTTTGAGGACAGATTTTAAGAAAATGTTTAGCTGGACTTTGAGTTTGCAAGTGAAATTTTCTGCGTTCAACAATTTTATGCCTACTGAAATGAGAATTTGTATTAAAATTATATTTACACAATCTTATCAGTTCTTCTGATATGTTTGACTGATGCTTGGAAATTTTAGTGTTCACAGATTATTTCCCATGCAAGCGTACCACAACTGTGGACAGCATGTGCAAATATAGTGCCAGTCTTGTAACTGGATACAACCGTATTTAGTTTATTACAACATACAAAGGAGTGGGTTCACTGTGTAACTGGAGAATCGGAAGTCAGGAATACTCCCAATTTTGCATTGTTTTGTTGGTCTTTTTTAACGTCGACATTTGAACCTGAAAAATATGTGTACCTTTACTTTAAAAACAACCCCCCAAAATATAGTGCAGCTAGCAAAATGGAAGTATAAGTATAGCACAACAATGACCTAGAATTAGACATTGGCTCATAGGAATCAGATATGAACATCAGAAGTTGATATATTTGAAATCTGCATAGTGGCATAGTGGTGGTTTATTCATGTGAGAATAACACTAGCAGTAAATTGCAGCACAGTGCAATAACATTTTATTTTTTCTTTCATACAATCTGCAATTCAAATTTCTTTGCAGCAGTATATAGTTGTGCAAGGAAGGAGAAATTAAATGCATGTAGGCTCTAAAGCTAACAATGGATGAAGAGGAGAAGCAGGGAAAAGAGAAAAGATACGTGAGGTTTGTTCTCATAAATACAAAAACTTTTCTAAAACAGGAAAGAAGTTCTATAGAGTAAATGGATAAGGTTAAAGCGTCTTCAGAATGGCAAGTAATGTGCTTGTGGTTTATTAATGTGAGAAGTTAGAAAATAACGACAGGATTAGCTGAACAACAGACCTGTACACCATGTTTCTAAGAGGCCTGAAGTCCTGTCAGCACTTGACATGCCTGTAGGAGTAGTGGACAGCATGAGCGGAGGGAAGAACCTGTTGCTGAGAGGTCAGATATTGACCTGCCAATATTGTACCATCATCCACAGTCGCACCTTTAGATCTTTGAGACTTACCAGCTTTGCAGACCAAACCCCTATATTTCACTTCTCTGCAATTTGCTGTGTACATTCACAGAGGATTTCATCCAAGTATATCGCTTGCTATTGCAGCCTGTCAAAGGTTTAAAGGGAGGAAAGTTTGTCAGATGTCATATGAGATGTCTAGTAGATTTATGTTGTTGTTGTTTTGTTCTTTTTCCTACTTAACATCCCACTCACCGTATTGTAAAGTTTCTCAAAGAAAATGCAGTCTAATTTCTTGTGTCATTCAAGTGCTAATCTGAGAAATCAAGAAAGAATCATGAAATTATTCTGGGGAGGCCGAAGGATTCAGGATCGTGATGGCAATAATTTCATTTAAATATTTCAGAAAGAAAACCTCTAGTTCATTGTTCCATATATTGTCTCAGCCTTTTTCAGTAATCTACTGTATCACATAACTTCTTTTGAAGCGTGGGAATTATGACAATCGGGTAGATAATGTTACCAGCTGATTATCATAGTAAGCTGATAGTTAGCAATTTAAATTCTATTCCCCACATATTTTGCTGCTTAGATGAGTTGTCCACATCACATTGTAATCTTTGTTTCTCAGTTTCAGCGTTGAACAAAATTGGCACAATTAGCCATAGAAATCTTACAGGGTTAGTAAGATTTTAATCTTACTGGAAAGGAGCGCTTTTTCAAAAATTTCTACTTCCTCTTTGTTTTCTGTGGCTGAATTGATATGCATGGATTCTCTCAAAGAAGCTTCTGAAGTAAGAAAGACTCTAATGCAGAAAGGGAAGTAGTGTTCCTTTCAGAGGAAGGAACCAGACTGAGAATAAGAGATGAGGAGGAGTGTTTTCCTTTAAGTAACTTCAATTTGTTTCTCAATGTGCCACTTTAATTCAGCAAAAAAGAAGAACCCATGATGGGACTGTGCTGGTCCAAAATTGAAAACAAATTGTCGGGGAGACAAAAATTAATCTCTTGCTGGAGGTCTCAGTGTTTGTTTGTTTGGGTTTTTTTCTTCTTTTTTTCTTTCCCTGCTCCAGTAAGTCTCAACTTAGGACAGATGCTACAGACAACTTGGTTCTACTTGGGAAAACCCTTTACCTTTTTATTATTATTATTTTTTTTAATCCAGTGAAAATACCATTTTCAATAGCTGAACAGCTCATCCCATCTATGAAACTGCAAAAAACCTTTCCTCCAGATTCAGTGGTCCTCTGAAAACTTCTGCAAATGCATAACCTCTTGATTCCACGCTTCTTAGGTTAAAGTGCAAAAAATCCATTAGGTATATTAGACTATGTTTAACAATATAGGAATAATTTTGTTACCATAAATAATTGTTCTGTCTTTATTCAAGTTTTATGCCAAAGTCTGCTTTATGTTTCATGTTTTGTTCTTGTAAACTATTTATAGTATCAGCTGAATGTTTGTGTTACATGGAGGTAAATGCGAACTGATAATGATGGAAATTCTTTGTTATACAGGATTTTTTGAAGAAAATGTACAAAACCAGCAATAATTTCAATACAGCTATTATATTCAGATTTCCCATGGGAGTATATGCCCTTCACTATCAGTTACCATTTCTTATTTTGGAAAGTTCTTTTGCATTTGTGAAGTTTGAGTATACAGTATAAATTGTGACAGGTCCTGATAGATGAGCTTGCTTTCTACCATCTAGTGGTACCAATATGCTAGCTCTTGGTAGCCCACTAAGCCTGTGAAGCTCAGCAGCACTTCTAGATAATTTCTGCAATGAGTTCAAGTGAAATCCGTCTTGTAACACTGTAGAATCCTGGCAGCGTTGGAATTGGACCATCATTAGTCTTCTCTTCTACCGTCAAGAAGGTTTCTATGTCCAAACCCAAATTCCAGTCTTTTCCACTTTCTGCTGAGTATTACAAACTCACAACTATGTCAGATTCATGAGGCTAAAGAATACAAGTGCAAACAAGGAGCTGAACTCTGTATCCCCATAAAGGAAAGTATAAGGGTAGCCCCTGCATTTATTCCTGTTTATTCATTTTATCAAGTGACTCAGTCCAGTATGTATAAGCCAGAATTTGACCATAGAGGTAAAGCTCCTTTGGCTTGTGTGTGTGTTCTCTCACCCTCTGACCTCATGACTAGCATTTTTTTCTGTACAGTGGCCCAGCTCCAGTGGGAAAGCTGAAAAGCATCCCTGTCCTCGTTTGTCCATTCTTGATGGGAAGTGGGGGAAGAGGGTTTATGTCCCTCAGGCTGGGGAGTGGCACGAATGCAGGTTTCCCATTTCCTGGACATGTGCACTAACATTTAAGCTATGTACCAGAGGCAGCATTCATCATAACCAACTTTTTTTTAAAGTGACCCTGAATCAATTCCATACATGGGTTTTAGGACTGCTTTAAGCTTACCTATTGGATTGGACCGCTCGGGGGATTTAGATATGTGAATAATTAGTTTGTGAATTTCTAATGACTTAAGGTTAAGGAAAATTCCTGACCTGCTTGGTTAAAACAAGACATAGGCATCTCTAGGGAAGGAAGTAGCTAAAATTTGGACACTCAGGAAAGTTTTCTGAACACAATATAAGTGTTGTGGTATTATGGGTACTAATGTATTCAACTGGGTACATAAGGTTTTTATGAATTGTTTTGTTAACTAAGTAAGTTCTGCCTAAATTTCAGTTTAGGTCCCTTCCTGAATCTGGACATCAGTGCTTTAATTTTAGTTTGTAAAACACTGTTCTTTGTCTTCTGTACTTGTTTAAACAGTATCGTTGTGTATTTGTTAAAGCTTTCATGTTTATATAAATCTTTTTTTTTTCTTCTAAAAAATATTAAAAATAATAAAGTAGTAAAAAGTTTACCTCTTAGGCTGTGTCTCTTTTTCAGGAGGTTCATTGGTAATTGCAACTTTTCCACTAAGATTTTGTTTGTTTTTACCTGTCACACATTTCTGTCTTGAGATGATATAATTATCTAGATGTAATTTGTGAAACCAGGTATTCTTGAGCATCATGATTCATAGGAATCATTATATAACGTATCTTGAAAACATGGCATCCAAAATGCAATTTGAAGAATGTTATCTATATAACATAATATTCCTGCATTTCTCACCTTCTCCTTCTTTAATTTTCTAATGCAGATAACAATACCCAGACCTTCAGTGGCATCCACGCAGTCTGCTTCTGAGAGCTTTCATTATGGCCACCAGCTAGAGAAAAGAGACCAGGATGCTCAGTCTATGGAACACACTGTGGAACTTTCCTCTCCAAAGGAAAATTTGCCAGGTTTGGTTGTGACAGAAGATGCACTTCCAACTAGTGCTAGCAGACCAGACTTGGTACTTCATATCAGCCAAGAGGTGCTTGAAAGGGATGGACACGTCAAAGAATGTGTCAAACTCCTGGACTGTGGTCAAAAGGACCTACCTGAACCACATAGCAGGAGACAGGAAGAGAAAGAACTTGAAAATCTTCCTGTAGAATCTGAGGAAGACAGGCTTCCAGTGGTTTCTGAGGATGCCAATGAAATGCTAAGCAAAGAACAAAATTCTTCTTTGCCAGGAAACTCAAAATCTGTGGAGGAAGAACCTCTAACTAATACTGAAGCTGCTGAAGAATCAAAGCCAAGGCCTCTCTCCTTGGTGCCAAATCAAGATGAACTTCTGAAGTCAATAGCACCTGAAACACCAGAAGTTTCTCCCTCAAGACTTATCAATTCGCATGCTAATAGACAGGCAAGCAGAAAGGCACCAGTTCAGGAGAATGGTTTTCATGATAATAAGAAAGAAGTCCATATCCAAGACTTGCAATGCCACCAGGTGGCCCTTACTACTTTTTTGCACCAGGAGGACAAAAAGGAGAAAAATGCTCCCAGAAATGGAGAGTTATTCCACTGCATTTCAGAGAATGAGAATTCTCATCGATCTAAAAAGGACTTAGTTAAATCTCCTTTTGTGTTCAGGCAGAGCCGAATCCCAGTTTTAGCACAAGAGATAGACTCAACGTCAGAGTCCTCTTCTCCTGTTTCAGCAAAGGAAAAGCTTCTTCTAAAAAAGGCCCATCAGACAGACTTGGTCAGACTGCTTGTGGAAAAGAGACAGCTCAAATCTTTCCTTGGTGACCTCTCAAGTGCCTCCGACAAGTCACTGGAGGAAAAAATGGCTGCTACTCCAGTACCATTTTCTGAGGATGATGTCTTATCCTCATTTTCTAGGTTAACACTGGACTCTCATTTCAGCAAGCAGATGGAAGACAGTTCTTTATCTCCAAGCAGCCATCAGTCCAGAAAGAGCAAGATTCCAAGGCCAGTATCCTGGGCTACCACTGATCAAGTCACCAGTTTGAGTTCAGCTCAGTTCTTTCCTCGGCCCCCACCAGGAAAACCGCCTCCTAGGCCTGGGGTAGAAGCTAGGTAATACAGAGAAAATAATAGGTAGTCTGTTTGAAAATGGATTTGAGCTAGACTGCAGTAAATATGCAGTAGGTAATCATGTAGATGTTCCATCCTTTGTAAACTAATTTTTTAAAAAGGCTGGGCTTGAATTCTCGGAGAAATCTTACTTTGTTTGGGGATGAGTGAGGAGAGGTTGTTACAAAAGAATGTGCCTGCTTCACTACTAAACTTTATCAGAAAGTCACTTTATTTAACCTTCTTTAAAAAGTGGGGTCAGAATCACAAACCCATAGAAATCAATAGGATCTGTCATATCCAGCCCCTTTGAAAATTAAACTATTCTTATTTCAGAAGTTTTAAGTATTTCRGTTTGGATATTTCAGCCATCAGCATTAAATTAATTACATATGTTCACATAATGGCTAAGTAAAAACAGCTAGTTACTGGAGGGCAGAGTGAAATCTAGAAGCCCTCCTTTACCAGTTCTGTATATAGACAACCATGGTCTAGTTTCTTCAGTGCCTTGATTATCAGGAAAAGGAGAGTTTTGATATAATCAAAAATATTCTGAAGGAAGTTGTGGTGGGCCTTGTCATCCTTTAATTGTGTATACAATGTACAGATGGTGTACAGGAATGGTTGTACCCCTCCAACAGAGGTGATAAGCACTGTGCTTCAGTGTACTCACTCCAGTACCATCAGGAAAATTCATTTTTCTTGTGAATGCTTAGACTGTTTTTGTGACTGAGTTTATGCAAATAGAAAATACCGTGTTGATGTGAACTACACACAGGCCAAAATCTAAATCCAAAACACTTCTATCTTATAGGAAAATTCAGATCCAGATGTCTGATACTGCATTTCTATATGAACTTTTGTGAATAGATGAGGACAGAAATAATCTTTTTTCATTTCTTCTCAAGGTTACGCAGATACAGAGTCCTAGGGAGTAGCAGCTCGGACTCGGATCTTATCTCGCGTCTGGCTCAAATCCTACAGAACGGATCTCAAAGACCGAGGAGTTCTACTCAGTGTAAGAGTCCAGGATCTCCACATAGTCCAAAAACACCACCCAAAAGCCCTGTCATCCCCCGACGCAGTCCCAGTGCCTCGCCTAGGAGCTCTTCCTTACCCCGTACTGCCAGTTCTTCTCCGTCCCGGCCTGGGAGATCCCATCATGATCAGAGGAGTTCATCCCCGCATCTTGGGAGGAGTAAGTCACCTCCTAGCCATTCAGGCTCGTCATCTTCTAGGAGATCCTGCCAACAAGAGCATTGCTGCAGCAAACCGAGCAAGAATGGGCTGAAAGGATCTGGCAGTTCCTTCCACCATTCCCCAAACACTAAAACTCCCACGGGAAAGAGCAAATCAGCCAGTAAGCTTAGCAGATAGGAACTGGGCCTTGACAGTTGTAAAGCCTCCTCCTAAATTCGATGCATGTTGTGTCTGTGTACTGTGTATTTAAAAAAAAAAATCAAAAAACTTAAAAAAAAAAAAAAAAAAGAAAAAAAAAAGGTGTTGAATCTGCGCTTTTGAAAGAAAGTAAACATCATAAACTATTCATGACATAACATACTGTGTAAATGAGTGGCCAGGCATTGCCTAAGGACAGGCAGCAAGCAGATCGGGGGAGGTGAGGTAAAGGCCAGGGAAAGAATGGCTAGTTAGTTGAAGAGGTGCAATGTATTTAAAGTTTAAAATATTTCTAAGGTGAGTGTTTTAAAAGGGTATTTATTTCTATGTTTTTAGTTTGCCTAGCTAGAAGATTTGGCCTAATTATTTAAGGCCTAACTCAAGGAGTAAGTAAGAAAACCTGAAACCATTATTCCCAAAATGACACCACCACTGGGGAGATAAGTACCGTTCAGGCAAGTATTTGTAGTTTTAAATAAGCACATGACTTGGAAGATGATGGTATTTCTACCTTATGAGTCTCTTCCATTTTGATCTGCACACATCTCTGAGTTGCTCAGTGCTCATCTTGTCCCATATCTGCCACAGCACAGAATTCCTTACATAAAGAAGTATCATATACCTTGTTCCTTCTCGAGACTGATCACATTTTAAGAATGAGTATTAACACTTGTCAAGATGTTTTTATAGCAATGCTCTGTAGAACATTTCTTTAGTACTAATTAGGATCCAAGAAGCTAATTCTTAGCTCCATCTCTCATATTTCCTTGGGAGTCGTAGTGGGGTTCTTCAACCAGAATTCTGTAGAATTTGGAAAAAAAAAACCTTGTTTGGGAGATGAGAGAAGGATGATGTCTGTACTCTGCAGGATGTTGCAGATTTGCAATAAATTGCAATATATGTTAGAACAGAAGTTAGAAACGGGAAACAGAAAGTATCTGTTTTTCCCTTACCCAGCTACAAAAAGATCCCTCTAGTACTGCTGGCTATGGTTATTCCATTAGTTATGAACCACTTAAGCCATTGATCTTGTTCATAATGTCAATATCTTGCTATTAAATCCAAGCTAACAAGCTGAAAAGAGCAGAGACAATTACCAACCTGTTTTTGCTTTTTATTCATTTATATACACATGAAAGATGAAACATGCCTGTGTTCTCAGAGATAAGGAGAGTGTCTAAATTGTGAACTTGGTAGATTGTAGGTAACAAAAATATACTCAAACCCTTACAGAATCTGGGTAAGAATATTAGTCATGAAAGTAAAATATATAGAAAGCAAGTCTGAGGTATTTTTGATGTCGGATTCTTGTCATTCTTTTGCCCAAATGATTCTTTGATAACCAAGCTTCATTGTCAGTAAAGTCCATGGTGTCTAGTTTTTCCGACTTTTTTTAGTAGTTGCTTAATAAACTCTTGTGCTGTACAGGATCTCTGTAGGGAACCCTTTAGCTATAGCACCCTTTGCTATGTTCAGAAGAGAACAGTGGGTCAGAATAGTAACACCCAGGAATGCAAGCATGAAGAAGATGCAGCCAGCATTTCCTAGCTATACCTGTGCTGGGGAGGCTGCTCGTGTAGGAGCCTTGTCAGTTAGTGATCTGCTTGCTGTAGTCACCTGCCTCTCCAGCCAGCATCTGTGCTCTTTTATTTAACCTCTGCCAAATGAATACCTTTGAATTAAAAAGGGAATATTTTGTCTCTGAGCTAACATATTTTAATGCTGCATTAAAGCTGCCCTGGAGCTGCACTGAATTTCACTTGCTCTGTCAGACTATGTTGATTTTTTTCTTACTATGAATATGTATATTGTTCCCCATACGTAATGTAGCACAGTGTGGAACCTTAATTTCATTCAGGTTTCAAGCACTACAGAGGAATGCAATAGATAGGGTATATCTGCTTTTTCTGAAGAAACTGTACTATTGGAAAGTCCTATTCCTTTGTATTATATTGTATAATAGGTGCTATACCAATAATTGCATGTCCTCATGGTAAATTATATAATATAAATATTTATAAATATATATATATACATACATATGCTTATATAAACTCACACTTTCTCATTTTTCATTTGTAACTTATGGACCATAAAAGATACCATTCCCTTTCTGTTAGTTTCTGAATACTCTTGGCACTGCATCTCCTATTTCCTGAATTTTTTTTCCGGAATGCACCAAGTCCAATGGCCTGCTACAAGGCTTGGTACAAGATGGAAGGACTGCTGATTTCTCAACAAGCCAGTGTTTTGTCTTGCAACTGTCTTTCTTTCTTTAATATTCTGTGTGTGTATTTGCATATGAACAGGAAGAGAGACTCAAAGGTATTTTTCTTTTTGATTACAAATAGGATTTATGATTATTCATTTTTATTTCATAATGTGAGTTTTAATTGCTATGAATGCTCATGATATGGGAGCAATGACAGTCAATGAATACCTAATAGATGAATGTGACAACAACAAATTCCATCCTTTCCTTCCTCTTTTCCTCATATGTTTTCTTATGGTATACAGAAAGAGAGAATTGG
Source organism: Apteryx rowi (assembly GCF_003343035.1). Classification (NCBI taxonomy): domain Eukaryota; kingdom Metazoa; phylum Chordata; class Aves; order Apterygiformes; family Apterygidae; genus Apteryx; species Apteryx rowi. The sequence continues at coordinate 1,215,462 of NW_020448119.1, read as the reverse complement.
ATCTCATTGTGATATTTCTGCTCTGGGTACTGCTGGAATTATTTGCTGATTCTGTTTCTTCCCCTCTCTCTCATTACTGAAGAGCATTCGTTAATGGTCTTAAGAGCTCATTCCTACATTAACATGGTCAGCTTTAGTGGGTACCAACTTTATGCATCCTCCCCTGAAATACTGAAGTTGAGGTGTTTATATTTTCTCCCCATGCGTAGCAGGATCCAAAAACAGGTCATTGCTGCTATTGTAAGAATAATTTGCTTTACAGCTGAGAAAGAATATAACATCTAAGCGTTTTTTCGTGATCTCACCAAAAATGCTGACTTGTGCGTTGTTGCATATAACTACATAAAATATATCAGTATTGTAGAAATTCACTTGTACTTGAACTACTTGCCAATATAAAGTATTAAACTATGCCCAAATGGAGAGAGAGAGATGAATCATGATTGACCAACCTTTTTTCAGTGCAATAAAAAGTAAAAGGACAGTATATCCCCAGTTGCCTTTTGCTTTGGATTTAGGTGATGGATGTAGATTCAGCATCATCTAGTGAGAAAATCATGAAGATATGAACGGAGGAGTGGTTGTGAATAATTTTGTCTTGAACTACCCCTTTCCCTAAACCTTTCTGTTGCTTGTTACCACTCTTAAAGTTTACCAAATTGCTTACTGTAGACTAGTATAGCACTCAGTTAATGTAGTTAGATAATGGTCAGCTGATACCACACATATAATTATCACCTTTATAATATTTCTAGGGGGGCTGTAGAACTCTTAAGTTCCAGCATTTGAATGTGCAACTTATTATGATTTAAAAACACCAGTATGTAAGTGTGTGGCCCTTGTGCCAAGTCTGCATGCATGGTTTATGGAGGACATCTACAGCAAAATTTTAGAAGCAGGGGAAGAGTCTTCTCCAAGGTACGGAACAGGTACAGTCATTCTGCATAGCCTGCAGTGACTTACACTGGGATTTTAGCCAGGGAGGCAGTGTAATTCAGGAAGCTGCTGCTTTGTCCTCTCCAAGCCTGATCTCCATTTCTTTGGAGTGCAGTGCAGTGGAGCCATGATATGTGGTGGATGCAAGTGCTTCTTGCACATTTTGTCTTTGACTTTGGAACTGTGGTATTTCAATTACTTTTGGAGGTCTTTTTTTAACCACATGAGGGAGTTTGGAGATAAAACCTCTTTGCTCCTCAATGGCTAGCACTTTGGGGCATTTTTAAGGAACTTTATGTATGGATCCTTTAAATAGCATAGAAGGTAAAAACCTTTAAATAATGTAGAAGCTAAAAACGTTCAACATTTCACACAGACTTTTGTGCTACAATTGCATAATATCATGAATTTAGGTTACATTTTCAAAAGTCTGTATTAATATTAATAAAATTCATTATTAATGCCAAATGCCAATTATCACTTAAGTAAAACCCTGTTAAAATAACAGAAGGTGTCAGAAAAACAGAAGATGGCAACACTGGCAAGTAGTATGATGCTAGGCACCTATCTACTGCTTGAGCAGGATGGGCATAAAAAATGTCATTGCTCAAAGGCAGGAACAACATGGGGTCTTCACTGCTAGTAGATACAATTATTCAGGAGGGGAATCTATTGGGGGAGACCCTGGGCGCTCCTTGCAGCCCCCAGCCACGTCCTCCCTTGGGAAGGGTAGACCAGAATCTTGCTTTGAAGTTTGCATGTCTGAGATCAAGCTTTCTATCATACCTCACAAAACAGTCATGATATAAAAGGGAGGATCTGGTCCTGTGTATTTAAAGGTGGGTTGAAAGATTTTTCATCTGAAAAGATGTGCAAGAGATCTATCCTTTACATTTTGTAGTTATTATACTAACTATAGCTGGGAAACAAACAATTGATCATATATGTATATATTAAAATATGTGTTTGTACATATGTGTGTGTGTGTATATGCACACTTTATATAGGTACTTTACTGTGTACTATACCAAAACATATATGTGCATATATATATTTATACATATATAAAAGTATAGATACGAACAGTGTCAGGTATTGCATCCTCTTTGCTGGAAATCATTTGCCAGAGCTAACTGAGGCCTATTGGGCTTTGACTTAGTCTGATCTCCTCCTGAACTACTCCTGAAGAATTTTGCTGCGCCCTAATTCTGATTCTGTCTCTCTTCCATATTACAAGGCCTGATCCTACAGTCCTACTTGGGCAAAACACCTATAGCGCTTCTTATTGCTGTAATATTTATGCAATGGTTGACTGTAACGCTCCTATAAACTTTTTTCTTTTTCTCTTAAACAAGAATATAGACAATGCCAGACTTATGCTACAGACTCTTTCCTGTAAACAGATTTTTTCAGTAATGATTTAGACATTTTTCCAGAACACTACCAGGCATAAATTCTGGTAACAAGACTGAAGAACTGCCAGAAGGTGATTATTTCAATTTCTTGAAAGGGGCTAATGGCAAACTACAGATAATGTGCCTCCAATTTTTAAATGAGATAGGAATTGAATCTTCCAAGAATAGGAGAATGAAAGAGAACTCAAACTCCATTTGGTTTCTTATCATAGTGACATAAAATATTGATCTTAACTTTTTTTCATACAGGACTGATCCTGTGAGATGGTGAGTGCCACATGGGCCCATCTTGTCAATTCTGATGAGCAAGGGGTTTTGGATCTTCTGCAGGATTCAGATCTTAGATAAATGCCATAATTCCATACGGCACATTCTCTGTATGTTTTTCTACTATAAAGTATGGTCAGAGAAGTGACAGCTATATAAATAAACTCCTTGATAATTATCTGTGACTCCTTTCTTTAACTGTTAAGAGCTTTGGATGCTCACTATTTCTGGAACTTGTGGAATAGTGCTTAATCTTTTATTCTACTTCTTTGGCTAATCAAGTAGCAGTGAACTAAAGGTTTTTGTTTGCTTTTGGCTCAAATGTATATTGCCCACAATTTTCAGTAACAAGTAACTTTGGTAAAAGGGATCAAGGTTCAATGTTTTGGCTATGTGCAATATGCAGGTGTGGGTCACACAGTTCTTAGCTAATACGTGCAAATCACATAAACACATACACCTCACAAGAATACCTCACCACTCCACTTGAAACCAGTCTTCCTTTCCCCTGCACATAACATTTGTAAAAGAGAAATGATATAAAAGTTAAACTGGACCGTGTAATAACTTTCTGAATTTATCTTAAGATACTGTCAGAAAAGTTTATTTAATCACAGTAACAGCAAACCTCATTTTCCTGTGGTTTAAATAATCAGGCTTTTTAATATTAACTTCTGAGATCTTTTTAAAGGAAAAATGCATAGGAATGTATTGTTTTAAAGTCTAAATGTATTAACTTAGCAATTGCTCTAGCCATCCAAGTTTGAATGTGCAGACTGATTTTTCTCTCCACTGTTAGTAATGAAATCTCTCTTACAGTAACAGTGACAAAATCTCTAGTACTTTATACTTTTCCAGGATAATAGATGCTGGTTTTCATCAGCTACTGACTTTCCAAACTATTTGGCATTTATGTGGGATATCTACAGAAGTGACATATTTTCCTTTTTAAGAGAGTTCTTCCATATTAATTCAGAAATAACCTTGTGACCTTTACAACAAATTTAGCAAAGAGAAAATTCTGAACTGCAAGTGCGGTCAGGCACTGGAACTTGAATTGGAGGTTACCTAGAGCTTTGGAGGGACAACAGGACGTATATTGAGTACTCAGCTGACCGGTCTTAATTCTTCTTGTAGCGGAGATAGGGGAATGGTCTACAGAGAGCAGTTCAGAGCAGGAATTCAATCTGAGTGCTCTGAAACAACCTCTGAGCAGCCTATTATTCTTTACTGAGCACAGTGGAAGTTCAGCTGACCAGTTAATTTAGGTGCCAAAAGTTAGGGTGAGAGTCTCTCTGTTTTTGTTTGTGATATGTCAGAATTCTCATTAGTCTAGTGTAAAATTTGAACTTTTGTAAAAATACAAAATTTTACATACAAATAATTACACGTGGATTTGAAGTTTTTGCTTTCAAGTGCACAGTCCACAGTTTCTTCTAAAGCAATACCACAAGTAGGCTACTCCTAGGAGCTGCTGATCATCCACAACTCTCTGCAGGAATTCAGCTGGAATTCATTTGAGTTACAGGTGTTTGTTTCCTTTTTGAGATCACTGCATCTTTGACCTAACTCTTATATAAAGAGGCTATAATAGCAGCAGAGCAGCTTGTACCCCTCTCTAAAAGATACAGTATGATTAACTTGGTCTGCTTGCCTTCATATTCTTTTATATCCTTTTAAACCCACACCTGCTGCATGGCAGGCAAGGTTGTAAAAGTCTGACGCTAGGCAAATGCCTTTAATTCTCTTCTCTTCTCTTCTCTTCTCTTCTCTTCTCTTCTCTTCTCTTCTCTTCTCTTCTCTTCTCTTCATTTTGCTATTTTCAGCTTATTTCATGTCTTTTTCTTCTTTCTGAGTGGAGCGCTGTGTTGGTTGCCTAGCAGCCTTCTCTGCATCCTCCTTATCTTCCTTGGCTAGAAAGTAAAGTTTGAAATTCTTCCCCAATTTCTGACTTTTTTTTTTTTAAATAGAATCAGCCCAGAGGCAAGCTGCCGTGTTTGTGCTAACAGATGTTGATTTTCAAATGCTTTCTTATGAATATCCAAACCAACAAATTAAGGAGATCACCAGCAATGCCTTCAGACAAGCACTGAATTTTTGAAGCTGTGAACCAATGTCTGCTAATCTAAAATCTCTGGGCAATACCACAAAGAATAAAATCTGTGTATTAACTAAAAATAGGATGTTGTTGTTCTGTAAGAAATTAAGTACTCAAGAATAAAATCTGTGGCATGATTAAATTAAGTGGAAGGCTGTTCCCAGAGGTTGTTTGTTGCCATAGAGGGAGACAAATGTTGAATCATTCAAATTCTCATGCTCAATAATTGCAGTTCCCTTCCCCTTCCTTGGAAATCTTCTAAGCCATCTTTTTCTTTAAGTTTGCTCAGGCACCCAAGAACATGAAGAGTTAATGCCCTTGTAATGGTCATTTGTACATAAAGGTGTAATTATTTATTTTCCCATTTGTACCATATCAAGGCTTTGTACAATGTTTTAAGTTCTGTTTTCAAATTATTTTGTATTTATTTTTATAAACCGGTTCTAAATAAAATATTCATTCAGCATGCAAAACTCCAATCCTCGACTGTGTTTGTATGATGATTTTACTATTTATAAAGCATCGGTCAAATTGTTTTTCCAATACAGTTCCTTTATTATTTTAATCCTGCACTTTAAATGGAGAGATAAAGCATTGGTTGTGATCTTTTTTTTGTTACAAGAAAGCAAAAAGTAAGAAGTTTCTTTTGGTACTAATGCAACAAGAGTCAGATATTTCATATTGCAAGCTCGAATGATTGGACCAACGGAGGTCTTACTGATTTGGTAGTTTGATGTGTTGTATAATAGTAAGATTAGAAAAGCCCAACCCTCGTCCCCAACCCTGCCTCCCTTTCCGTTTGCTCTTGTTCTTATCCCTGCTCTCTGTATTCAGCCAAGCAATAAATGATTGTTGGCCAGACCAGGATCTGCACAGATTCCAGCCTTATCATGCTGAAAGGCCAGCTACTTTTTTTTTTTTTTTTAACAGCCTTAATTGTAATTTCTTGTTTAGTCAGAGGCCTCCATGATGGATTTCTTTGGAGATGGCACTTATCCGTTATTCAGCTGTCTGGACATAGTTACTCTAGACTTGTACAGACTCTTGAGAAGACCAGCTTTACCATCTGCACAATACACTTAGGCTGCAGATAGCAGAGAAATGAATAAACCGAGGTTGTTATTGAATCTGAACAGTTTGTGTTCCTGGAAATGCAGTGTTAAACTACCAGCTGCTCTGCTTTAGTTTCCTCCAAGATCCTTTCATTTCTCTTTCTAGTAAAATAGATCAAAGTATATTGTCATCACGATTTGTATGTGATCTGTGTGCATGCATGTCTTAGTCCTTTTATGCAGTAGAAAATATTGCCTCTTCTTTGCCCTGCAGAACAAGATTTTCAGGAAAGTCCAGAAGAATTGGAGAAAATTCCCTTTCTCAGCTTTATCATCGTTTAGCTTTGTTATGCCATGTATATAAGGCAAATTAGAGGCCAGCTCTGCCCCTGTTCAAACCATTGGCAGTACTTCCATTAATCTTCATGACCCGGTCATTACCTGTTGTCATTTATATAAATAGCTCAAATCACAACAGGAAGCATATCAGGAATTCACTTACTCAGAAACATTGCAAGAAAATGATGTTTAATCTTGAGTTAAGAGCAGACAAAAACGTAATGGCATGCTTCTGGAGGGTGTGTGCTTCTAGCGTTCCCATCACCATCCTTTGGTCATGTGGGCACACAAAGAAATAGCAAGCCAGCTGTATGAAGATCAACATAACAAATTTACACATTCTGTACTGGAGACAAGTAGCTCAGTGTCTTTCTCTGTCTAAAATTTTATGTAAATATGGATCCTATCAGAAGCGGAAGAGTGGTCTTAACCTGGCCCTAGTACATGTAAGCGGTACGACTGACCGACGGTGCAGAGAGAACCAAGACAGGAAGGAAGGCGCCGCAGCAGACCCGTGTTGAGGGCTGCCAGTTGTCTGACTGCTGAAGTACCATTTGGCATCGCCTGGCCCATCACCTCCATTAATACAAGAAGTGATGCAGTCTGCTTGCTCTGCTCATAGGATCTTGCTACTTCCCTGCATGTGGACAGCAGCATTTCAGACATGGGAAAGCTATGTACTATGCACACGTTGCAATAAATGAAATTCAAGACTTAACAAGTGGAGAAATGGCTTGAAAGAATGCCGAACACGTAAGAACTAGCTATCGCAGCCTGGATAAGCTCAAACTGCTGCCCAGGCAGATCAGGCGAGCTTTAGATCACATTTCGCTAATCTATCTGGAATGTCCTGGTAGTATTAATTGCTTCTTTGGCTATGAGAACAAAATGTGAATGAAGGGTACCTTTAATTACCCATCTGAACTGAAGGGGGAGAAATAAAAAGGCTTCCAACAGGTTAGTATGGAAAGCTCTTTCCAACATAGGCTCAAAAAAAAAAAAATTTTTTTAATGTTAGTTTTTTTCTGGTTTTTAAAAACAGTGTTCACTTCTTCATTAAGTGACAGCTGCCAGTTTTTGAGCTATGTATGTGTGTGACTAGACTTTTGTATAGATCTGGGATAAGATTTCTTAATTCGAGGTAAATATTCTAACAGGGTATAATTGGGGATGGGAAAATTCCTTGCATTATTCCTTCCTGCTGGCAGCTACTGTTGCCTCCCAGGTTTATCACATTTTAAAGTAAATGGCCTAATTCCCATAAGATTAGATGAAATATTCTTGTATTTCCATCTGGTTTAGTGCTCTGTCAAAGGTGACTGCAAAAATGACATATCCTATGCTTACATGTTCATACTCTGCTAGGAAAGGGGTACTTAGGTACCCCTTCACTTCTGTGTAGCATTTATTTTTGCTAAATTCCTGTGGCACTGGAAAACTAGAGGCAGCTGGATGTTACTCTAGGCCAAATTTATATATAGAACTTTAATATTGGTGACATATGCTTAAGAAGAGGACCTGAATGATTTTTTCAGGTCATAGGATAAAATTGCAGGTGAGATTTGTAAGTACATTGGACACATGAACATAGCACCTCTGCTAATTTTGATTTTTTTCAGTGTAGTATGACACTAATATATAAATCTTAAACACATCTTAAGTGTAGCTTCAGTGACAATAGCTTCCTCCTATCTATCTAAATGTAAAAAGGAAAAATTTCTTGTTCACATTAGGATAAAATAGTTCCTTTATGCTTGTTTCAGAGTGGGCACTTCCATGTTACTTTTTGCTCAAACTCTTCCTTAATTCTTCCTAGGGTATACAGTTAGGAGAATGAAGGTTTTTACTAATCTCTCTGATAGGTGAAGATGAAAGGGTCTCTTCATAAGCCATGCAAGAGCATTTGTTCTGTCTGGAGTGAGGTCAGCACCTGCCTCCTGTAATTTGTTTAGCAGCAAGTCTAACTTCAGTTTTGCACACAACAGAATATGGAAACTTTCCTGCCCTCTCTGCATCAATGTGGTACTTGATTCCAGAAGGCTTGCAAGAGCTGGTGAAGATACAGCCTGCTTATAAACTGTACCAGCAGAGGTTATTCCATACCAAAAACAGGCATCACTCATTGGTTATTATTTTTGCTATATTTCTCTATTTTAATTGTGTGACAAGAAATAGCCTGCCCTGACAGTGCAATAAAGCAAAATATCTCTGAGGAGAAGGTGCATTGGATGAGCTGGAAATGAACAATAACCAGATGGAGTAATGCTGTATGAATTCTGAGAAGTACATTCATGAATCAACAGCTCAGTCCTAAACCATTCCTAGAGTCAGCAGATATGCCAAACCCTTCCTGTGATGCCTTGCACAGCGCAGACTTTTCAAAAAAAAAAA
>NW_020448119.1:1204521-1206879 GCF_003343035.1 Apteryx rowi | reverse complement strand
AAAAGCTAAACACCACCCCAAATTACAATAATTAAAAAAGTATTTAAAAATCAACTACTACTGCCATTTGTTTAATCAAAAAACTAAGCAACTTTTTTAAGACTCAGCTCCTGCTAGCTAGTACCCATAATGTTACTTTTTCACCCCACTCATGCCTTTTATTTTTCAAAAGGTCACATTAAACAAAGGATGATAAAGACAAGAGTCTTAGTCAAAATAAATCTGATTTTTTTTAAAGAGAGCAAGAGGGTAAAAAGAAGAGAAGAAAAATATTAGCCAACTGCAACAGAGTTAACAAACAGGAGACTGGTAATTAGTGTTTAATGTCACCTATAGTGAAATGTTTCCCACTGGGAAAAATGTGGGAGGCTAGTCCACTTTGCTCCTTCAAAGTCACAGGCCGGAGCAGAACATACAACAGCACCTAACACCACAGTCACTTTACACATATTCAAGTTTTTACACATCTGCAAAGCAGAAGTAGTAGCAGCCATTTGGATGTTCTTTCTTAATGGTTCTCAGGGGGGGTCTAGGAAACTCTGAAGGACCCGGTTCCTGTGACATGGAGCTGGAACTGCAGCTGCTGCTTCTGCTGCTGCCTCCAGCCACCTGTGCTCTCCCCCTGTCCTCGGCGGGGGATACCTGGGGAGAACCCGGGCTCAGGTACCCAGCTGTGGTCTGAGTTGAGGTGGTGGCATACGTGGTCGGGCCAGTGTTGTTTTTCACATAGACGTTTTTTATAGCAACAAGGGTATGCGCCATGATGCTGAGGCTGTTGCTGAGATCTTGCATGCCTTGCTGCAGTAGCCGAAGATTGTGGTTGACACTGTCAAAGCCAGACTGGATCACCTGCATCTGGGTCTGCTGAATCTGCACTAGGTCCTCTTCAGTAATTTCATTTTGGTCTACCTGGGATCTGCCTTTTGTTTTGGCTTTTACTTTCCCAAAGGAACCACCACCCGTTGTCCCCAGAAAGGGCAGTTGTTCCTGGCTAGGTGGAACCACCGCCATGTCCTCAGAGCTTTCTTCTGGCTCTACCACTTTCACTACTATTTCTTCTTTTAAGTTCATCTTCTCAAGGCTGGATTGATGAGATGGGCCAGGATCATCGTTAAATCCTAGAGGAGATGGAGAGAGAAGGAAAGTGAAGAAGAGTCAGTGAGAAATGTCATTACCTCTGTGGTCAGTGATATTTCTTCTTATCCACTAAGCACGAATATTAATCCTTGAACCAAGACTCTTGACTGTATTCTCTTTGAAGCTTTTAGAATATGACTACTTCTACCCGATGGGGAAAACGTAAAGATGCACTCACTGGTTAACCATACACTTGCTTACTACAGACTCCTTACTCCTCCCACCAGAGAAGCCAAGTTTTGAGTGCCAAAACACAAAATTCGTTTCAAGCTCGCTTCATGCTCTATTTTGCACATGGAAACAAGTATTGGGGTGGCAGAAACACAGGGATTGCTAGAAATCCCTCCGCCTTTAAGGGGCTCATTTCAGCACACTAACGCGACGCCTCTGTGGCCTGGCATAGAGCAGAGGTGAGGCACCTGCAGCAGGCTATGCAGCCTGGGGCTGCACGCTGGCAGGGCTTTGTGCAGGAATAAACACCATGAATACGAACGCAAGCAGCCAGGCCTAGTGCCTCAGAGATACAGCGTCCACTTCTACCTGCCGTTTCGATGCCTTTTTCAGACCTAGAGCATAGAATCTGCCCGCTGTTTTTTTTTTATTATTTTTTTTTTCAAGCATTTCTGCATTTTCAAGGCGGGCAAGAAGCAGCTCGGAGCGGCCGCGTCCCGGCGCGCTCGGCAGCAGCGGCAGCAGCAGCCCGCCCGCCGCAGCCCCTCTCCCGGCGGCCAAGGCCGCGGCGGCGAGGGGCCCCGCACTCACCCATGTCGCCCACGGCGGCGCCGGGCAGCTCCAGCGTGTCGATGCCGCCCACGATGGGCACGGCCTCGGCGGGCAGCAGGGCGCCGTAGCCGCCGCCACGGGGGTGGCGGAGCTCGGGCGGCACGGCGGCGGGCGGCAGCTCCTCGGGGGCCAGGAGCAGGCCGAGGGCGGCGGCGGGGCCCGGCGGCCCGCAGCCCTGCGAGAGGCGGCACAGCTTGCTGCGGTCACGGCGCTTGAGGTCCCGCCAGCGCTTCTTGAGGTCCTCCACGTCGCGAGGGCAGGCGGCCACCGGGTTCACCTTGTGGCGGATCAGCTCCCACACCTTGCGCTTCTGGCCCGGCGAGGCGCGGCCCGGCCCCGCCGCGAACAGCAGCTGCTCGTGCTTCAGCACCTGCTCGATCAGCACCTCCGTCTCCGCCTCGTTGAAGTTGGCCTTGCGCCGCTTGGGCGAGTCCTCGG
>NW_020448119.1:1051625-1204071 GCF_003343035.1 Apteryx rowi | reverse complement strand
CCGCCCGCGAGCTCCCGCCGCCGGCTCGTGCGCCTGCTCGGCGGCGGCGGGGTCGGGAATGGCGGCCGTTTTGGAGCTGCTGCTGCGGGAGGAGGTGGCGGCCAGCGCCGTGGTGCGGTGGCTCCGGCAGGGCTCCGGCCCCCGCGCGGCTGAGGTAACGCGCGGCCACCGAGCTCGGCCGAGCAGGCCGGCGGCTGCCCCCCGCCCCCGGCCGCGGCGGGCGGGCTCTGCCCGGGGCCGCGCTGTGCGGCGCCGCCTCCGGCAGCGCGCGGGGCTAGGCCCGGGGGGGGCGGCGGGCGGCCTGTCTCCTCTGAGCCCCCCGGCGGGGAGGGAAGGGCAGCGGAGCCGGTGTGTTGAGGGAGCGCAGTGACACTGGGGGGTGACAAACCTCGCAGCGCCGAGGGAGAAAGTGGCGTCGAGGGAGCTGCGAAGCTGTCAGAAACTCTGCTCTAGCAGCCGGCAGCGCAGCCTGGCGCAGGTGTCCTGGGATCGGAGACCGTGCCTCGTTCTCTGCCCTTCTCGTGGGCTTGTGGAGTGACCCTGAAGCGATATGACAGTGTTTCCCAACGTGTTGCTCTTCCCGCTTCTCTGCTGAAAAGGATCTTCCAGGGCCGGGAGCTGTTTTTTATGGGGTTTGAGTATACTGAGCTTTGCAGCTATGCCATGGCTGGAGCACTTGGGTTTGTGTGGTAGTAAAAGCATTCATAATCACAGACTGACTGTGAGTGTTTATGTTTCAAGGATGACAACCAGACATGAGATTTGTATTTAAAGCATTTTCTGCCTGAGCACCTCAGAACATCTTACCCAGTATTAATTAAAATCAAAACTTGCTGCTGATTAAGCTGTCACCCATATGAGCTAGTCAAGTATTGCTATCTTTCTAAACTTCTTAGGAAAGAAGGGACCGATGTTTTATGTTCAGTATCTTTCAAACTGTGAACCAGGAGTGGCCTGTGGAGGTTATGAACTTTGAGAGCTGGCAGTTCAGTTTCTGCCGCATAGGTGAGGGATGTGCAGGCTCTAATTACTAACTGAAGAGTTTACACTTGCAAAATAGGGAGCTCCCAGCGTTGCTGGGAGCAGCTCAGTTGCTTTGGAGGAAGAAAGCAAGCAGAATGCTTGCGGCTGGTACCTGCTAACAGATTGTCCTGCGGTGGATAAACTGAACACGATTGGCTTTCACAGAGGAGGATGAACAAAAGCAGGTCCTGCTTCAAAAGAGTTTGAGAAACAGTGTGACCCTGTGCATAACGCAGACTGTAATTTTATTCTTTTGCCTCTGTGTTAAGCCCAAGTAGGCATCCAAAGAAATAGCAGAATATGTCTTGCTCTAGCTTTCCTGACAGTTTTGGTCTGGAGCTGATCTTCGAACTCCTGATAGAGTTTGTATTCTGATCCTCTTATTTTTCACAAAATGTAAGAGTGAGTCTTGGCTGCTTCGTTTGTTATCCAGGCTGTGTCAGAGCTTTGTACTTCACTAGGAAGCTGAATTGGTTTCACATTTTCAAATACTGTAGTTGTTTCAGCATCGGTGCCTTGAGGATTGCAGGAGCGAAGCAAATCATGACCGTGGCTTCACTGCCTGCTTTCATGCAAACAGTTCTTTCAGAAAAATCATTTGCTCTCTTTACCTTTTATATAGTGGAGATGAGATTATAAATGAAACAGGAACATGTGTGCAATGATTTTAGTATTAATAAGCAATAAATTGCTGCCTGTGAGAGCTTCTTCTGTTACTGTTGTGAATGTTGCTGAATCCTGTTGAGAGGAAATGGAAGTGTGGTGCAGTATTAAGAACAGAAGAAACTTTACCGAGTGTACAAAGTCATGAACTGTGCTTATAACATGAAGTCTTTTTAATTTTGTCTAGAAATTATACCCTTGTGAGATAGCAACTGTGTTTAGGTTTTTGAATGTGTTGATTCCGTTTTTTGTTTAGGTTTCTGGAATATAAACTTCATGTACCTTAAAGCTGCACAGTCTCTGTTCAGACCTCTGTGATTTGCAAGGGAGCAGAATTAATCAGTTGAAATGGAATAGCAGTTTTGCTCTTGTGTTTGGTGCTACAAGACTCAAAGCGCTTAAACACTTGTTATAGCACCCCTCTGTGGAAGCAGGTGGTATTATTGGGAACAGAGAAGTTGCAGGTTTTTGTGGATTTTTATATTAGCATTAGCTGCATCGTGCTATTGATGTCTTGCTTTGAAAGATTGGACTTAGAGGTGCCAGTTGCTTCAAGTTCTTTTTGGCTCTATCCTCAGTAAATAATACTGAGTTTTCTGTGGAACAGTTCTGCTGCTTCCTGGTCAGAGACCAAAATGAAGGACTCCATCTGAATACCTGTGCCAAAACGATTTGTTTGAAGGCTGGCTTTAAGATATGTGACCAGCGCTAAGGTCACCTGAATTTCAGTGACCTGCTTTGACTAATCATATTGCTCTTTAATGTGTGTTGCAATCCCATAGTTACTACTAGATGAGTCTAGGCATGTGGAAAGAATCAGGTAGCATCTTTTCATTAACACTTTGTCCTTTTTCCTTATAGGAGAACCACATCCATGAGAAGCTGGTATCTCTTAGCTTGCTTCAGAAAGACTTTGTGCCTTTTCTGCTGAACTTTTTAAGGGAGCAGACCAGCCAGATCCTGACTAATGGACCCTCTACTCCTGCTAAAACCCCTAATTCCAAAGCCCATGGAAACCAAAGGACAGGATCAGAAAGGAGGGCAGGTCATGCAACAGGATCAAACAACAGCCGGGTGCAGCTCTTTTCTGAAAGGACTTCGGTGACCTCCTGCACCACAGATACCAGCTTTTCTCCTGCTGCTGCATCCAGTGGCTCCTCTTCCTTTTCTGGGTCAAACCTATCTAGCCCTTGCAGTGACTTCCCTAGCATGGTCTCCACTAGCAGCCCAAGCTTTGGGTACAGTCCTGTGCTTAACCACAGTGAGAAGCGCTCATCGCAGAAGGCCAGCTTGGGGAGCTTCCTTACACCCATGCCTGAAGCCCCGCCAGTGAGGCGAGGCAGAAGGAAAGGCAACAGCTCAGTCAGTGCCTCTGGCCGGCAGGTAGTTCGGGACCTAGGACGTTCCCTGGCTGAAGACGAAGATGGAAAAAGTGAAAGTACATCATGGAGTGCAGGGAGAAGGAAGCAGAGTGAAGTACCTCTTGTTTCTGCCAGATCCCCACCCAGCCAGCTAAATCTCAACAATTTGGAGGAGTTTCCGCCCATGGGTGCTGCCTCTGGCTGGACAAAGTAAGAGCAAGTCTGCCTTGCTCTTTCATTCTGATTGTGCTGCAGGTTACTGTTCCTTGACTAGCTCATCCTGTTGTGCATGTCCAGATAAGAAGGTGCTGTAACAAACAGTACCTGGGGGCTGGTTTCTAATTCTTCTTGGCCAGAACCGTTTTGTAACAGGTTGCTGCGTAGGGGAAAATTGCTACAGCAGGTGTTTGTAGTTCATGGAGTATTCTGCTCCATGAACTCATGCAGATTCCTCTTAAGCCTCTCACTTGTGATGCTCCCTGTAGCTCACCAGGTCACAGAGTAGCTGATGGGAAGCTGAGCACAGTTTTGTCCTTGCATGTTCTAACAAGTCAGCATTATCTTGACTCTTCACATTTGTCATTCAGTACAATAGGAATTGCTAATGAAGAGCAGCCCTGAAAGGCCCTTAAGCTTTACTGATGCTACACAAAAAAGCTTTTGGATTGATGTTCTACAACATCTGGTAATGGATGTTAGTGTACAGCTTTGTTTGTGTAATGTGGTTGTGGACAAAATGGCTAGCTAGTGCCTGTATTCTCTTTGGTTCCCAGCAAGTACTTGTTTCCTAGGTGACTTTGCCTTAGCTCTGGACAGGTCTCTGTTTTGTGGTTGTCTCAGTCCTTTTCTCTTTCTCTTGGGATTTTACTCTCTAAAATCCTCATTACCAAGTATAATGCTTTCATGTTAGCTTATTTGCTCCAAGTGCCAGTTGATGCCTTAGTGTTGGTCATGACAAATTCCAGCTGAAAATTGATAGGTCTCTGGATCTGTACAGGAGTTCTGTTTCTGAAGGGCTTCTTTAGGCTGGCTGCCTAGTGTGTGACTGTCTGCATGATGCTCTAAATGATGCTTTGGCCAAGGGAGATACGATGCATTTCCGGCATAGACAGTAAGTTCTCATCAGTTGCAGTATGCCCAATTAGGAAAAAAGTGTGTGTATGTGTGTGGGGGGGGTGGCAGGGGGGTGGTGGGAAAGGTCATGCAGTAGGTGGAAGCAATACTAGAGTGATTTTGAGAACCCCATAGCAATTAATATGTAGTAACCAGCATTTCCTTGAGAAATGTAATGCTTTATGTTGCTGTGTCTCTTTTCCACAGTGCCTCTTACTGCATTACAGAGCCTGTTCCTCCAGAACCAGTCTTGGTAGCTCTGCACAAAGGATGGGTTTCCCTAAACTTAAGGGGCCGGTGCTAACTTAGGAGCCTGGACTCCTTATGATGGACAATGGCATCTTGTTTTTTTTTTTTCCATGGTTGTGTTAGAAATTGCGACTGAATTGGTCTGTTGCTAAAACAAGGCACATCTTGGCCTCCCAAACTAGAAATGTTTTTAAACAAGGCAATTTAGAAGAGTTGAGTGGTACTGTGTTGTCTGTTCTGTGCCTTAGTAACTGATGATTGTGTTCATTGCAAAGGGCAATAGGCTGTTTTTCACAGTCCGTAGTTCTGTGGGTACTTGCTTTTTATTCAGTGACTAGGATAAAGTCAGCAACTATAGGCACAGCTTAGGAATTCACTGTCACGACTCCTTACTTGCTTATCCATTTTACTTTAGCATTAGGTTCTTCAGGAAGAGTTGCATGCACATTTCTCCTGTGAGCTATGTTTTTTTTATTTTTTTTTAAAATTTCAATGGACTTCATTCTTTTCCAGCAAAAGCAAACCATCAAGGCGAATCAACCCAACTCCTGTAAGTGCCGAGCGCCCCCTCTCGAAACCAAAGATGTGCTTCACTTCTACACCTGTCAGCCAGTCTCCAGCTGCTCGATTTCCATCTGGGACAAGCCTTGAAGCCTTTACTGCCATCCAGGAAGGAAATCTTACTTCTGTGGTAGGGAGCAACCTTCAAGAGGAGAGGGAGATGCTGAAGAAAGAAAGGTACAATCTGAGAGGGTGGTGATAGACTTGATTCTATTTCTCTTGTTTTAAGATGGTACTGGTATGAGAGTGGGAATGACCAGAAGATTATCCAAAATGGATATTGTAACCTTAAACTATAATTGGCCTAAAACCAAGTATGAGTCTGTTATCAGACTAGGATACTAGTGCATTTAGCTTACACTTCTAATTTTAAAGATGTGCTGACTCTGCAACAATGACTGTGACTTTTTCATGAAGAATTTAGTCAGTCCTCACTGCTTTTATAAGATGGCCTTTTCTTGGGCTAGGACATGTGGCTGTTTCCTGAACAGCTTTCCTTAGACTTGCACAGGTGAAATGAGTGGGTTTGTGCTAGTGTAATTAGGCTGTTTTTGAAGATTTCACCTGTGATGGAGAGCATAGTTTGCTTCAGCTATCTATCTAAAATTTTGTGTATTGGGAGATGAGGTGAATTCTAATTTTGTCTTTGCCGTTCAGCTACTGTGTGACTTTCGTCCTTTGTCTGTAAAATGATATCACTGTTACTCTGTGAGGATTGATACTTTGGGGGGGAGGGAAGCAAAGTACAATAATAGAGAAACTAATATTTAAAATTGCTGACAGAACTATCAGTGTTCTTTATAGATTTTTTTTTTTTCTTGGGGGAACTCCGCAGGACATGTGAGAACTGAGCTAGTAAGGGAGAAATCCCTTCTTGGTGTAGTCATCCTAAGACTGCAGCTACCTGCAGTGGATTTCTGTTAAGCCTTGTTTCACCAAGCTTGCCATTTTTGATCAATTCAGTTGAAACAACTGTCATACGAGAATCCTTAAAATAAGAGGCCTTTCTCAGGCATTAAAATTTTTTTTTTATGTTACTGTGTGATCAGACTTTGTGATCTTATTCAAGTCAGTTCTAGGAAGAGTCAGGTATTTGTTCATGGGTGAAATTCTTTTCCTGCTTAGCCTTTCAGTCCACTTCAGTGGGACCAGAATTGGGTCCATAATGCTGAAACAGACCCACTAGGTTCTTCTGAGCTGCTGTTTGCACTTTCCTTAAATTCTGGATCTGTAGCAGAACTGCTCAGGGTTTGAACCTGGCTCTGTGCACTTCAGTGAAGCGCATATTCCCATCTGAATTATATCTGAAATGTTCCACTAATCCATATAAACTAAAGTAGGCCAAATGGCATTGTGTGGGCTTGATCTGGCCCATCATAACTGACTTGAAAGGGGCAGTGCTTGGAGCTGGGAGCTGCTGTTGTGTCCTCAGCAGTGGTGGGGATGGGCGGTGCAAAACCAACGCAGCCGCCAGCCCATCTGGGTCATTTTGAGCAATGGCAAGGGTGCAATTCATGCTGAGTTAAATGTCTGTACTAAGGCAGAAGTGAAGCAGAGTCCGACTACTTTGTCAGAATCTGACCTTAGTGGGTTTAGGAAGTGCCAAATAGCAAATAATTTGGTTCAGTTATGTCAGTAAGGTGCTTATGTTCAAGGCAAGGTAGATGAAAGATGTTAGTAAATAGCCCTTCTACTCACATGTTGAGTCTGTTTCTTTCTTGATCGCAGTAGTTCCACGTTAGGTCAACAGAAAAAGTTCTTTGCCTCAGTTAACAAACAAACAAACAAAAAAATGCCTTCCAGTCTTACCCACAGCTTTTAAAGTGACTTTTAAAGATTTTGCTTTTGAGACATGTGGCAAGAGGTGGCTGCAATGTTTGAAGTGTGGCTGTTCTGTTGAGATTTTTAATGATTGTTTAATACTTCTGTTATTGGCTTCCATCCTGCTTCTCACTTGTGTTACGTATGCCACTCTGCTGCTGCATTTTGGGTGGCCTCTGTAGGTATATTTTCAATAATACCTATGTCTTTAACTGAGTGACTGTTGTTGATTTAGAATCTAGCAATTAAATAAAAGTAGTTTGTTCCTGTTGTTGTTTGGTTGGATTTCATCAGCCTTTGCTTTGCCTTTCCACTTAGCAGTATTGGATCTTCTGCAGGCATTATTAATGTAAATATATCTTGAGGTCTTGCCGTGAACTTTGTTTTCATAGATTTTGCAAAATGTTTATCTATCAAAATTGCATAGGAATTGTATGTGCAAAAAAAAGTCTTAGGACCTGTTCTCTAACGGATTCAATGTCCTTAGCAAATGTCAGTTTAGATGAGAAAAAGCTATCATATAAGTTAGATAATTTGGCCAAAGCACCACATTGTGTCAGCAGAGTTGGAATTTGAACCTAGTTCTTTGACTCTTTTGACTGTTAGCCCCAAGACCCTTTCTCATTAAGGAAAAGATAGGTTAAATTAGTATCATACCCAGTAAAAGCAGTCTTAGACAGTATACATGACATGGTTAGATATTGCAGGAATTTCTTCACACTGTACTGCGTAAGAAAGACCTCTTCTTGGCATGTGACTGCAGTTTGTCATCATCAGTCACATGGTATATCACTGATCTTGAATTTCAGATGCAAGCTGCTGCACCAGGCGTCTTCTCCTGCAGGGCTCTCTCTTGATCCTGGTACTCCTATGAAACCTAGCTATGCTCGCAGTGCTAGCCTCCCTGCTGAAAGCCACCTGGTGACCTGTGCAGATCCTGCTAAGGTTTCCTGCAAGAAACAGTTGGAGTGTCTGGCGCAGCTCTATTCATCTTGTATAGCAGGTGAAGACCCAGAAGATGTGAGACTGACCTTTCTGTGAGCTTTGAACTTGCATGCCCCTTGGGATGGGGGGAGGTAGATGGGAAGTGAAAGTTGTGGGTTAGTTTCAGTGTACAAACAAGTAGCATCTCAGCAAATAAACCAAGTCAAGAGGGTTACTGAAATAATTGGGTCCTAGGCAAAAAGTCTACGGAAGCAGATGAACCTGACATGGTAGTCAGAGTTGCAGGAGGCTGAAGTTATACATTCCTATTCAAAGAAGTAAATTTGAGGAACCAGACTCTTCCCTAACATGTCCATCCTGTAATTCCCATATTGACTCCCTCTGCAGCTGTATGTGGGAGGGATTTTTCTGCTGACCCTGGCATAGAGCAGTTGTCTGTCTTTTTACCTTCATTTATTAAAGCAGGTCAATGCTGAATATCTACATTTAGTATCTCATTTTCTCTCTTCCAGAAAACCTGGTACCAAATATTTTTTTGGAGCTCTTTTTTGTTCTGCAGCTGTTAACGTCTAAAGGCACTTCTGCAGAAGATGGGGAGAGTGACCTTGAAGTCAATGAAGGAAGTGAAGGTCAGCAATAGTATTGAATGGAAAGAATGTTACTTCCATGGAATGGTATTGTGATATAGAAGAGTAGTTGCCTTTAGCTTAGACAGTCAGTCTTACATTCCATAAAAGTGCCTCATTACCTCTGTGGGCCTGATCTGAGATGTTAACCAAAATCATGCATCTATGGGAATTGCTTCTGCAACATGAGTTTAAAGCAGGGTTGCTAGGTACTATATGAATCTAGCTTTCTGCAATTGTGCAAAATTTGCTGTGGTTATTTGCTAAAACAAACTTTCAAAGAGGAGGAGGGATATGTTGGATCCTTTATTCCTTGCAAATCAAAAGTGCTGTTGACCTGTGATTTTTTTTTTTTCTTTAATTTAAGGTTGGACCATAGATTTGGGCATGCAGGACCCATCCATTTAGATGCATAATTGTTGCATTTGTTTTCTGGTAAATTCAGGCATAAACTTGATGCCACTGTTGGCCAAAAGGTTGAGAAGCAATCTCTTCTTTCCCATACAGCATTAAACAATTTAGTTGCCTTCAGAATAGGGAAGATGGGGATGAGGGGATTTTTCCATTCGGGTTCCAGGGAATCAGAACAGCTAGAAATTGAATGCTGGTCTGGAAAACCATTTAACTCTTTGGATATGACAGTTCCTACTTTCCTCAAGAGCTAACTGTTGGTTATTTAGTTTATAAATGGTGATAGATGCTGTTGTCTAATGTTTCTTTTTTTTCCTCCTTAGATGCATCAAGGAAACAGCATTTCCGAAATGTGCACAACTGTGTTTATTTTGCTGTTCAAGTCTTGGATTATCAGTATGAGTGAGTTGACTTTTCTTCCTTCTGTCTGCATCTGCAGGTGTGTGTGAGATGAAACAAGTGTGCTTGGATTTTAGAGCTTTACCACTTACAGGCCTGGAGTGTTTAATTTTCCTGTAAAACACACAACATGTCCTGAAATTGAATATTTAGGAGTTTTCCTTGCACTGATCTGTCTCCTAAGCTTCAGTGTTACTGGGCAAAAATGGAAAAATTATGAAATGAGAACAATAAAAAAAGTAGTTGTAATTTAGTGCAATAGGTATGTTAGATACAGACAGAATGGGGGAAGATGGCAATAGACTTGATTCTTTGTATGGCTCGAGTGCAGGTGATGTTTACAGTGGGCCCTCCAGATGCCAGCAGGATTTGATTTGGGTGCCTGGGGCTTAGCATTCTTCACTTGGTACCTTCATAAAAATGAGCATAAACATCTCTTCAGGTCTGATCATAGTATTGTTTTGTGTCTGTCTGTGGGTTTTATGGATGTTGTTTTGGCAGAATTATTTCCCATTTAGAAAAGGGGACGCTGAAGCTCTTGGCTGAAAATGAACGGATTGCATCTTTTTCTCCCACCTTGCACGAGAAGCTCAGGCAGGCTTATGAAAGCAGCACAGCCAAGGTAAAAATTAGCAGATCTCAGTTAATGGTGTCTCATACCTTTTCGTTGTTGCTCTTTTATTTATGATGGCTTTAGTGTTAAATCTCATTCCTTCTATTGTGTGTGTCTTGTCCTGTTTTCTTTGGGAAGGGTCTAAAAGCTACTTTTTTTCTTGTCAGTGGGCCAGTGAATTGCTCGGGCCAATGACTGTAGCTGTAAATCACTGCTGACTAGCCTTACTTTGTGCTCCAGGCCCTGATCTCAACCAGGGCTTGATGACAGAACTCCCAGTGACTTTGACGGGACCAAGTTTGGCTTATGAAACTCTCCTCTGATAAACATGGGTCCCAGAATGGTGGGTTGGATGCAATATCAGAATGTAGTTTGGAAGAGGTAATTTTGTTTCATAGCTACAAACTCCTTTTAGGCAAATGAAACTTCAGAGGAGACAATGCAGCCTATGAAAATTGGTTTCCTGGTCTAATCATCTGAGTTAGGGAACTGAAGCTGAATGGTAGGAATGCCTGCTTTATTCTGTATTTCATTTCCTCCATCTTTTAAAAATGGGGATTGCTATTGGCAAAGAAAGTGTGGTGTTCTGAGGCTAAGGCATGTGAATAGCTGAGTTGTGGTAAAGGTTTTTTGTTAACTGAAGCCGTATGCTTTTCAAGTAGGAGAAACAAGAATAATACAGTAATTGCCGGCCACTATCCTGTGTTCTCAGAAGAATCTCGCACTCAAGATTTGCTTTGACTGATGGCAGATGGTTCTTTCTCGTTTCTGTATCAATGCTAGTTGCAATCTGGTCTGGAGAGATTTCTTAGAGAGACAAGGTGCTCCCATCCATCAGATTGAGCGATTCTGCTTCTGTAGTGTAATGTACATTATGCAACTGTTGGTGTTTGCGGTTTCCCAGTTGCTAACTGCTGGTTACTGTCTGAACAACTCAACTGGTGATACCTGGCTTCCTGATCACTCTTCCCTATTTTTGCTAGGTATCCGATTGCTGTGTAAATTAGAGCCATTAGAGATTAGACTTTAGTCTAATGGCTGCTTTTATATTTTCAACAGGTGTCTCTCCTGCTGCCATGCTCTGTACAATCTGTTTCTTTTCAGCCAGAAACTGACAATCGCTCTAACTTTCCCAGTGACAGAGCATTTCATATATTTAAGAAACAAAGGTAAGTTATTTCTAGTACTACCCTATGGCTCACAAAGTACAGTCTTTCTGTAGTTGTGAACAAAGGACATTAAGAATGTCTGTATGCTGCATGCTGTAGAAAAATCTGGACATTTTCACTCTTAAAAACCTTGGTCTTTGTTCATATTGACTGCAGGAGCTAAATGCATAATGTCTTCAGACATTAATTCTTCAGGAGTTGTTGAGGCTGCTGGTAAATACCAGTACAGTGCGTAACCTTAGTGGGTTGCTTCTGCAAATAGAGCTGGTACTCTTTGTATTCTTCCGTTCCACCTCCCTCAACACTTACAGCAGCAGGGTGAGGGGAGCATGGCAAATTGTCTTGGTCCTTTTTTCTCTCCTCTTAGATGAAATGTGGCTTATTCTTTTCTGCTTCTCAGTCTTCAGTGTATGGTAACGAGTGTTTTGGTCATTCTGTCTGAGCTTAAGCACTTGCTGCCAGAGACATGGAAAATTGAAACTCGCTGAAATACTACTAATATTAGTGAGTTTTGCAAGGTATCTGAATGCTTAGAGGCTTGAGTTATTTAATCTGGAGTAGGTTCTCACTGGGGAACTTATGAGTGATTGAGTATTCAGTTGCTGTTCGAATTCTGAAGACCGGGAATTCATACCCTTGAATATCTTGATTCACAGGGATATCTTTTATGAATTACTGCGTGAATGGGAGGATAATCATGAAAAAACTGGCTGGGACTTTGAAAGAGTTTTAGGCAACAAAATCAGGTAAGAGTCTAGTGCAGCTTCAGCTAGAGCTGAACTATAGTTTTTGCAGTGCTCTTTAACATAGCTGAACTGCTGGTGCAGCGTACTAGACTCAGCATCCGAATTTCCGTGTTCTTCCTAATGACCTTTGATTTGTAGGGGAGCTGTGTTTTTGGGGGAAATGTTATCCCTGTAAACTTGCTACTATATTTAGAGGTATCAACTGTTATGTTAAACAAGGCATAGGTGGCAAGGGCCTAATTTTGTCAGTCCTGGTGTAATTCTGTCCCTGGTCATAACTGCAGAAAGAGCCACTCTCACACTGGTATGTTGTGGTCTGAGCATTGGTATTGTATGTACTTTGATGTGGCTTTCATATTTTCAATGCCCTACTGCTTTTATGTGTAGAGAAGCATATTATATGTTTAGAATCTCTTAACTCTTCTAACTAGTTCAGGGAATTCTGGTTTCTTGGCTTTGAAAACAAGCCAAGTTTGACTGTTTCTATGGAAAGCAAGTTGTGTTTATTGGTACTATCCAAATAGAGTATTTATAAACAAACTGTTCAGCTCTGAAAAGTGTTTGCCTTGTAGGCTTCTGTGTTAGTCTTAACCTCCAGCCTACTCATGTTACATGTGTGAAGGTGATTTTTCACCAGAGGACCAAAACAACCCTGAGATTTAAACCGAAAAATTTTCTTTCTCTTCAAGCATCACAAGTACTGCTACTGCTGTTTTCTTACTTGCATCTAGGTAAACTCTCAGCTCACTGATCTGTACAGGTGAGAGTGGGAGCAGAAATAGTTTATTTTCTTCCTAAATAATGGTGTGGTTGCAGTAGAGGAACAGTGTCTATTCATCTCTTCTAGAGCTATGATTGCTCTGCAGGTGTTCAGGGAGAATCCAGGGAGAATTTTTGTTTCCATGGTCAGCAGATGGGGTTCAGTGTTTGTGATACTTGATTATAAAGAAGACATTGCAGTGTCCTCCTTTGAAAGAGTTCTGGAGATCGCTTTCTTAAAAGCAGTCATTTTGTGCTTCTGGTATAATTGAGGATAAAATGCTTTTTCATACCACAGAGATTCAGTCAGCATTTTGTGATGTTTTCTTCATAGGGCCATGATGGCTCACTTATCTGCAACCTGCAATCACAGCCACTTTGCCAGGCTCTTTCAGAAACAGCTCATCCAGGTAAATGACTTGTTTTTTCATGAAGAAATTCATCAATATTGTTTTGTCCCTTCCACAGCCCAGGAAAAAAACTGTGTCTTGCAGGTTTATTTGAGATTTTCTTATTGAGACTTATTTGGGAGAGCCAAGTATTCAGGATGGGAATTTCCTTCCTTTTCCTGAAATACAAATCAGTGATAAGTCCTGTGTAAATCAGAATTAAGGCACGGTGAGCACATTATGAGCCTTAAGACTTCATTCTTCATTCTTTACTTTCACCTTCTAATATTAGAGCAGTTATAATTTTTTGAAATGTAAAGTATGTATTTTGACATGTATCAAATGCAGGGATGCCCAGTTATGTTCCCCAGCAATGTTAATGATTGTTTCTTGATTCTAGCATGAGTACAGTAGCTGCAAAGTATCTATGGTTCTTCTGGGTAACAGCACAACAAGTATTTTTTTTTTTTTTAAATACATTTTTATGGGCCAATTTCAACTCTACTGTATCTGAAAGAATAAAGAAAGAGAAAATGCTTCTGGTTGAAAAATAAATTTTCGGTGTATTCTCTCTATAAGTGGCTAGCTTATCTGTGGCTTTCCTTTTGGACAGCAAGATGGACAAAAAAAAAACAATTTAAGGGTGTTGGTCCACACACGTTGATCCAAATTCAGACTGGATATTAAAGGAATTTTCAGTATTCCAACAATTCAAGTCTTCTTGGCAATGTCCTATCTGAGGTGTATTTTCAAAGGAGGTTGTGGGAAAAAGGTGAAACGGACTCTACATCAACAGGATGAAATTAGTCATAGGTGCTGAACTTCTCCGTTTTTCATTTGTCTTTTCTTAACTCTTGGCAGTGCTTGTATCCCTCCTAAAACAAAGTCTCATGAGGAGGGGGAATGTGTGGGGTGAGAGGTGAAGTGAAACAATGCCTTCTTATGAATTTTCCGCCCCCCTATTCTTCCTGTCTCCTGAAGATGTGTAAAGGTCCTATTGGTGGTGGCACAAGCTGGGGAGACACCCCAGACCAGGACGTCCTTAATATGCTGGGTTCTGATAATCTGAGCCGGCTGAAGAGGCTGCAGGAAAGATTTGTTGTTCCTCAGAGCATCAGAGGACCTTGCCCATCCCCTTCATTCACAGGGTGTCAGCAGTTCTTCAGGGACTTCATCCTCAGCGCAGGCAGGTTAGCCACCTATGGTCACTGTTTCCTTGGCGAAGTGTTGGTGGGGGAGTAGGGAACACTAATGTGCCTCTTTCACAGTGGGGAGTTCTCTGGAGAGCTTGGGGGTGGTGGAACCTAAGCAGAGCACGGTGGGCATGCTTTCAAACTGCAAAATACCACGGTGTCCTTGGTTGCCAAGCACAGTGAACATGCTAATAGATATGTTCTGGCCGGGGGAAGAATTGGCAAGGGAGGGATGTTACATTAGGCTAGACTGTAGTAATTTTCCTTCTTTAAAACCATAGTATCTTGTCACAGGCCATCAGCATTTCCCAGTGCCAAGGAGTGCAGCGCTGTATAGCGAGAGCACTGGACTGTACAAATGTTTCTTGTGAGGTAGTGCATGAAGCCAAGGAGTGAGAGAGTGAAGCCATGTTCATGTTTTTATTTAATCAGTTTTTCATAATCCAAGAATAGATTCAAGTCTCTCACAGTTTACAGCTTCTGCTTGGACAGATCCACATTCTTATCATTATGCTGGGACATGCTGAGCAGTGGCAGTTCCAAGGAGTGAAAGACAAGAATGGAGAAGGGGGTCAGCCAGCATTAGAACCACAGAAGTCTTGTCCCTTGCTTTCTTGGCTGTCAGTGTGGTGCTTTGGAGGTTCTTGGTTAGATAAAAATCTGTGATGCTTAGTATGATTCAGTGACAAAGGCTTGAAATATTGCAGAGTGTTAGTTGAGGTTTTACTGCTGTTTCCAGCCCAGTCTGACTCATCATCATCTTTTGCTGAAGTTATCAGTTCAATCAGCACCTGGTGGATAGCCTGTGCCTGAAGATACTTGAACTAGATGGCCTTACTCTGATAGAGCATGAGCACAGTGATGGGGAAGCAGATATGGATGAACAGGTAAGCTTGCTTGCAAACACATCTGACAGAAATTTCCCTGAATGGTTCCTGTAGCTAAAGAACTGGTGATTTGGTTATAAATGGGATTTTCTTCCTTTAAGAGTACTTTATAAGTTGTTTGGAGTGTCTGCCATTGTATTTGCAGGACAAGAGCTTCTTCATTTGATTTTGTTGTAACTTGGCAATTTAAGTTGGTTTTACATGTCTGAGTCCCTTCCCAGTTACTTGTGTGCTTCAGGGTGCCTCTTGGAACTGTGTCTTAAGAGATGATGCACAACGGTTGGAAGTGATTTATTGTCAGGGAGCCTCTGTTTAGCTTACTAGTACCCTATGTCAGATCTGCTTCATCATTGAAATAACTGGGTTTAGTTGTGGCACTTGGTTGCAATAACACCTTGCTACTCTTCCGGATAGAAAGACTTCAGTAAGAATGAATTTGCAGTGGTGCCTATTCAGATGCTTGTTCACTCATCTATACCTAGCAGAGGTCTCAGAGCTTATCTGTATTAGCAAAGTAGCAGCCAAAGGTTCATGGAAACTTGCAGAGCAGTAACCATATGGAGGAGGCGTCATGAGATCAGCTCTCTACCATCTCACTGATTCCAAAGTTAATAATAGGAAGGTGTGATTGAGCAGCTGCTTGTTTTAGAAAGCTCTCAAATTAATTTCTTCTTGCTATAGGTGGAGCAGTGGATGCAGAAGCAATTTTAAATATGTATGTTTATAATATATATGCATTTTGGAAATTTAGTGTTATTAAAAGCAGTGGCAAAGCTAGGTGGTACTTCTACATGAAAGGAGTGGAAGTTTTGTGTAGGTAGTTGCTTTGCCAGTTTAGGGTAGCATTGCTCCAGCTTGTTTTCCTTTTTTCATTTCAGGACGAAAAGAAGCGTTTCACTGTGGTGCTATTAAGCCTACGACTCCTCGCCAAATTCCTGGGGTTTCTTGTTTTCTTGCCATATCGCACCGTGGAACAGCCAACTAGAGACCTGCTGGAGTCTGCAGTAGCTTTAAGAAACAGAGTAAGAAACCAAACACTTCCAAGAAATCTAGCATGAACCTTTGCTTGACAGGCAGGTTTCCTAATCCAAAAAGGGGATTGGGATTAGTGATGTCAGTTCATAGCAAGCCAGTGGTTCCTCGGATGATGTTACACTGGTCTGTGCCCCTGTTACATGTCTTGAGGATACAGACAAAGGAAAGAAAAGAGAGTTTGTATAAGATAGAAAAGAGGGAGCAGTGTGGTGATGGTGAGGTACTGTGTCTTCTGTTGTCTCTGCCAAGCTGGGGTTGTCATATCAGAATTTAGGCTTGGCTAGGCAGAACTCGTATTTATAGTGTAAAATCCAGCCACCAGAAATGGTTTTTGTTAGTTTCACACCCTGCTCCTAGCAAGGTGGCACACTGAATGCATGGAGGTTGGGGGCTAAAGCTGATTCCACTGGTACACAGTCAAGCTTATAGCCTTACAACTTTCCTTTTGAAAGTCCCAGTGGGACCTGTGGTTGCTGTTGTAGTATGGTTTCTATCTCTGTGGTGCAGAGAAAAATTTTCATTAACCAAAATGGCAACCTGTATTTGCACAGAAGATTTGTAGCAAGAAAAATCATGATATAGATAAGATTTTTCTTTAAGTATCAAAAGGTAACTTCAGGCTGCTGCTTTAAATTCTGTTGTCCATCAAGACCCAGCCAGTACTGGATGTATTGAAGCTTCTGAGACAATCTGTTCGGGACCGACATGCTATCCTCACCATTCCTTGGATTGTGGAGTTCCTTTCCCTTGTGGATCATATAGCTCCTTTTCTTGATTACTACAGGAAGGTATTTTGTCTCTTGCTGCAGATATACAGGTAAGAGCCTGGGAAAGGGCATCTGTTAAAGAACTCTTCTGTGAAGGCACGTTCATGTATTTGAGGTAGCTGACATCTGAGAATGCATGCTGGCCCTAGCTCAAGATTCTTATAAAAGGTACATCTTTTGCACTAAAGCAAATCATGAACATTTCTTGTCTTACATAAAACTGTAAAGGGAGCACATCTTAAACTCTGAGATTAACATTTAAATATTGCTTTTTGATTAATTAAACCAAATTCTTTGAGTCCCCACTCACTCATTCTACATCTGCAGCTGTGAATTTTAAACCGTGTAATGGCCTACAAAGTTTTCCATGCCTAGATAATGCTCTAGTTTTTTTTTTTTTTTTTTTTTCTTCTATATATGGGAGGAGAATTTGAAGCACACTCTAGAGGGTTACTTAACACTGGCTTTTCCAATGTAAACTTATAATAGCATGTTATTTGGATGCATACACACAAAGTGAATAGAACATGCTTTCAGCTCTGTAGCAGACAAATTGGGAATGTGTACATGGTGACAAATAGTATAATCAAAGTGAGGTTGTGTTTTTTTTTGTTTTTTTTTTTTTTCTCTTGAAATTGAGCTATTGAAATCTAACACTCTCTCCTGCTGCTCTTCTTGCATGGTAGGTTAATGGTCCTTTCTGAAGATAAGGAGATGAGTTTCCTGAACAAACTGCTGATTCTTGCAGTTCTGGGTTGGCTTTTTCAAGTGAGTCTCTCCTGTGTGCCTAAAGCTCTTCCCTGGAGAAAAACAGGGCACAAAACTCATAGAAGATAATATAAAAATGAGTTAAAATACTGCAAAATACTAATTTTTTCCACTCGTGTGGGGTTTAACAATCCTCTGTACTCTAATGGAGAATTGTTTTCCTATAGTGGAATTTTGTGTGAAATAACATTTTTCCAATTTGAATTCTAATTTTTGCTGAAACACATTCTGTCCTTATTAATCTATATCTTGTAAACAAATTGACAGCTAATTATGTTAAAACTGGAAGTTCTTGTCACAAAGGCAAAGTACTAATTGACATCCTTGAATTAATGGAGAATTTTTTTGCCTAATAAAGGGATGGTTTGTGATAAGCTTTTAAAATCCTTTTGTTCCTCAACTGGAAGGAAGGTGACTGAGTAGCGGCAACTTGTTGGAAAGGTGAAAGATGCTGTATGGGGAGGGTAAGGAATGTGGTTTATGGAAAGGTGATAAAATTAAATCTTGAATTTTATGGGGAAATGTTCTCCTTATGGCCTAGAGGATCCTCAGTGCCAGTTTTTTGTTGTTGTTTGTGGGTGGAGAGGTTGCTAAAATTTTACAACCCTCTTTATCAGAAATGCTATAAGTTATTGACCGCTGTTTGGGCTGTAACAATTGGTTTCTGTTTCAGGTTCCGTCAGTCCCTGAAGAGTTGTTCTTTACCACTGATGTCAGGAAGGAGGGATTGATGATGGATACTGTGACATCCACTCGGGCTTTGGTGAGTTAGTGCAATAGCAGCTCCTCTGAAGCTGTGCCTGAGGAGTCACAGGAGTTTAATGTCAGTGTAGCTGTGCTGAGCAGAGGAGATGAAGGCAAATGGATGGGATGCTCCGGTTAGTCCAAGTGACTAGACTGCATTGTGTCCTGGGTTGTAAACTGTATGCCTTAGAGCTCTGAGGCTTTTGGCAGGCAGAAGTCATCTCAAGTACTGCAATGGCTTGCAGAACAGGTGCAAAATTAGGCTGGAGGATCAAATGCTTTTTTTTTTATATACAGAAGCTGTTTTCCTGGTCATAGATTTCTTAGCTCTGCTTGCTAAGCAGAGATAAATTGCAGCTCTTCCTCAAAATAAATATTAGTAATGGTGAACTCAACAGAAATAGAAAAACAGGACTGTAAAAGCAAGGTTGCTGTCTTTGGAGTCAACTTCTATCCAGTTGTATGGCAAATGGTAACTGAATTGGAAGTAATTTGAGCAAGCAGAGAAGTAGGCGAGTGTTTGGGAGTTATTTGAAACATTGTATATTCCATCCATGGCAATGAACAGATAGTATTCCTGGAAAAATCAGCAGTATGTTAGCTAAGGTCTATGTGTATCCTGTTCCAATTAGAAAGTTCTGTTTTGCACCATCTCTCAGTGGCAGAGATATGGTGCAGAGATCTACTGAATCTACTTTCCACACCTGTGAAAGTGTAATGCATAGCAAATGTGCCTTATTTATTCTGTTCTATGAATAAGTTTCTCTCTCACAAGTAGCAGCTGTGGCAACAGCCCTGGTTTTCTTCTGAAACTGTTAGCTTTCAGTTGGGCTTTGGTAATCAGAAGTAAAGGTTGAGCTGTATAACTGGATGTAGAGCAGATTTCCATGCGTTACAAGGCTGCCACTGAACCCGTGGTTGCAAAGTTCATCATTTTACTGTGAAGGCATTTGATTTGGAATCCAGTTAGCTTCATTGTTTTTGTGGAAAGGCTGCTTTGAAATGTGCCTGTGACCGTGTATATGCAATTTCTGACTTTCTAAAGACTGTTTCTTTCTTGCTTTGTCCTTCAACTTTTCCTTCCTTCTCTCACCAGGACTCTGTACCCTTGGTGGATCAGCAGTTACTTTATACCTGCTGTCCCTATCTTGGTGAGTATTTTATTGATGTTTGTCCTAGCATTCTTTGGTACTGTGAGTCCTCAGATCATCTTTCTTCCCATTCCTCACAACCTTGGCTCTCAGCTGTGTACAACTAAGCCTTGATGAAAAACTGTATCATGGATCCTGCAGTTGTGAATAATAGCTGGTAAAGTTGGGGGAGGGAGACTGCACAGCCGGGATACTTGATTTACAGAGCTAGAATATGGAGGAAGGGGGAGATAGTTGTCCTTGCACTGGAAGAAGCCTAACAAGGAGTTAAGTGTACTACTTTTCCATTCTAGGTATAGGGAGAGGCGATTGTACTGTGAGGAATGCCTTAATTCTAGAGCACATTTCTGCTGTCAGGCAGAGGGGAAGAATCCTTTTGTGTGCTGATATTTTATCAGGTTGTTGTCTGACACAATATAACTACATCTTCTCATCTTTTTCTGGGATCTGACAGCTATGGGTGAAGCCCCTCTCTGTAAAGAACAGAGCGTGAGATGGTGGGACAGCCCTCTGCCTCTTGGGCGTTTGGTAGTAGGAAAGCTGTATGTTTACACAGGGATTCCTGCATCATGAAAGCTTCTGGGGGTTGAACAAGTTCTCAAGCTTTTCCCCCAGTGTTTTCTCCTGACCCTGTTGGAATTTTGAGAATTGCTGCTTATCCTGTTGTCCTTGTAGACTTTGTACAATTCCTGCTTGCCATGATAAAAAAGGATTCATAGAAACAGCTGCTCCCTGATCCTTCTGAACAAGTCCCTAAGTACCAGGGAACTTCTTGGAGCCTTGCCTGTCCTGCTCTGCCCTGCCAGTTAGGTGGGTGGGATGCCTCTCTGCTCTTCAGAAGCTTCAGCTTTCACAGAAGCTGAAAGAATCTGCTCTGGAGATGGAACTTGGCTATATGGAATTCTCTGTGAATTTGGATCGTTCTCCTGCATATGGGATTGGTGACGGCTTTTGCATGTTTCTCTTTACAGGTGAGCTGCGGAAACTACTTGCCTCTTTTGTGGCTGGCAGTGGAGCAAAGAATGGTGGCTTTGTAAGGAAAATCACTCCAACAGCTGCAGAGTCCTTGGCACCCAAACCTTCTGTCACACAAAGAAAACTTCAGGTAATGAAATTTGAGAAGGGCTGTGTGCTGGCTCCTGATGTGAGCAAAGACCAGTGTGCTTGCTTTGTGAAATGGCTTTGACCTTGTGTACATGGCTTCTCAAGTGGAAGCAGGGCAGGAGAAATTACTTGTGTGATGGTAGGACACACAGTGGCATCCTAATGTTTAGGAAAGAAAGATGTAGACCTAGACAGCAGGGAATGTTCTTTTGATAGTCAGGTATGCCTCCTCCGCATTCTGCTGGTTGAATCATGTGGCTGGAATATCATGTGGGTGCTCAGTTCCAGAGAAATTCAGTAAGCATTTTTGCAGGTCAGAACTAGCCTTTGTCTGTGTCTGTCTCTTAACATCTACTGTTGGTATACTCTGCTTTGGTTAGGCTGTAACTGTGCTTTCCACAGAAGGTTAGAACTGTGTGAGAGCCTACAGGATTGCCAGCCTATAATTAATATGATACTTTCTTTCCAAAGCAAACCCTATATGGTAGCTCACTGTGAGCAGGTGCTGTCAGAACTCTCCCGTTCTTGTCTTTACTGGTCACTGGCTTTCTTAGTTTCATAAAAGCTGATAATAAGCTCTGGATTAAATGGTTAGAAGGAAATAGGAAGCAGATACTTTACAGGCGTGCCAGATGCTACAAAAGCAGTGTGTTATGGTATAGACAAATTGTGCTCTTTAGCACAGTTCATATCCTAGTTTTGTCTGTTCCTATGATGAGGAGAGGAGGATCTGGGTGGAGTGCTCTAATCAAATTGTAGAACTTCATTTCTCTTGAACAGGCAGAGTTGGAACAGGCCTTCTTCCACAACCAGCCACCCTCCTTGCGGAGAACAGTTGAATTTGTGGCAGAGAGGGTGGGATCCAACTGTGTTAAGCACATCAAGTAAGTGCTGGTGATCTGTTCTGTGACTTAAGAAATAACTTTGCTGTACTGAGGAAGGGAAAGATCCTTTAAAATTCTGTGTATGGAGGGGAAGATTTGGGGGACGGGGAGAAAACTTCCCTTAGTGTACTATATAGCAGAACACTAAGGCTGTGTAAGGCTATGACAGTGGGGTCAAGCAACATCTGATTTTGTATCACAGAGGGGAATTTTGAGGAGGGGTGCAAAGATGAGGATTATATGGCTGTGGGAGACTTGGAATGTGAATGCAGTGGAGCATTATGAGACTTAATATCACTTTCAGAATGTTCTTGCTAATCATAGAAAAACTTGGGTCAGGGGGGACCTCTGGATGTCATCTGGTCCAGCCTCCTGCTGAAAGCAGGATCAGCTTCAAAGTTAGGTCAGGCTGCTGAGGATCTCATCCAGTTGAGTTGTGAAAGTCCCCAAAGACAGGGATTCAGCAGCCTCTTGGCACTCTGTTGCAATGCTTAATTTCCCCACTCTTTGAAAAATGTTTTTTTATATACTATCAGAATTTTCCTTGCCTGGCTTGTGCCGGTTGCCTCTCATCCTTTTGCTGTGCAGTTTCTGGAGGAGTCTTGCTCTGTAACTTTTTCTGCTCCCTCTTCCCATCCCCCCTGCCTCACTGCCCTCCCCACCCCACCTTCTCTTCTCCAGGCTAAATGAAATTGGCTCCCTAAGCCTGTCCTCATATGTCATGTGCTCCAACATCCCAGCCATCTTAGTGGCATTCTGCTGGCTTCACTCCAGTTGTCAGTGGCTTTCTTGTACTGAGGGCCCAAAACTGGACACAGTACTCCAGATGGAGCCTCACCAGTGCTGAGGGGGAGCAGTAACTTCCCTCGACCTGCTGGCTGCACTGTTGCTAATGCAGCCCAATATGAGGATGGCCGCCTTTGCACACGAACTTGTTCAACTTGTCTACTGGGAACGCCAGGTTCTTCTCTGCAGGGCTGCTACCTAGCCGGTAGACCCCAGCCTGTACTGGTGCATGGGGTTATTCCATCCCAGATGCAAAGCTTTACATTTCTTCTTACTGAACTTCTGAGGACCCTGTCAGTCCATTTCTCCAGCTTGTCAAGGTCCTTCTGAATGGCAGCCCTGCCCTCCAGCAGGGGCTTGTGCCGAGGGTTTGCTAACATCCCCTTGTCAGGCTTGTTGAAGACATCAAACAGTACTGGCCTGTGAGGAACACTGGTTGTAATGGGCTGCTGTTGACGACTTTGAACTTTTGACCACTATCCATTGAGAACGTAAGGGTATTATTGCCAGAAAAGATACTTTTAACTATATATATTAAAACTTAGTCTTTTAACTCTGAGTTTTACCACTATTATGATACCTCCATTGCTGTTTATTTCTCCTTACTGAAAAGAGCAAGGAGATCCTATAGTACTGAACACTGCATGGTTAATTCCTTTTTAGTAGAGTGGCTTGTTGCATTTGCACCTGAGAGAGAAATGGGTATCCTCCTGGAATGGGGGGAATGTCTAGTAACAGTTATTGTGCTTTTTTTCCTGTATTGATTTCAGTCTGTTGGATTTTTTTCCAGGGCAACACTGGTAGCTGAGTTGGTTCAAAGGGCTGAAGTGATGTTGCAGGATAAAATGAAAGAGGAGGATGCTAATCAAGACAAGCTGCTGGAAGAGGTGTGCGCTCATCTGTATGAGGAAGGGGCCCAGGCACTCGTCAGAGGCAGAGAGTAAGGAGGAAAAGCTATTTAAACTTGTGCCTTCCCTTCTCTTTTTATTGCGGAATCTATAAGCCTAATTCGGCTTAGCCTGTCATGATTGGGTTCTGGTAATTATAAACCCTGACCTCTGCTCTTCTTAGGGTGACTGCTGTGCCTCCAGCCAGTTAATGTCGTATTTGTAGGAAGGAATAAAGGTGCTGTGTGTCCCTCTGCATCCAGCTCCAAACTGACATCCACTGCAGTTACTGTATTTCCCCTCTTTGGAAAACTGAGTATTGCAGCTTGGTGGCTTGTAATTTGTCTTTCCTTATCTGGTTCTCTTTGTCTGACTTTTTTCACTGAAGTCTTCCAAGTGGTTTTGACTGTAAGAATATGTGAAAGTTCCTGTGATAATGAAATTCTGACTGTTGTCCAAGAGCTTTGACTAATACTGTGGCATTTTTTTTTTCTTGCAGATTTTGCAAAAAGAAAGGGCCTGAGGCAGTAAGAGTGTTGTTGCCAGACGAGACATCTGCAGCAGTATGTATTTTTATTAAAACTCATTAAAGACTTGACTTTGAGTCCAGATCATTACTGTATTTCCATTGCTGCTTCACTTATCCCTGAATAGTTTAGGACATTTTGAGGCCCTGATGTAAAGACTATTAGCTAAAGAGAAGAGTTACCACTTCCAGGCTCTGGATATTCTGGCTAAAGTGATTCTCTAGCCAATAGCAGAGTCCTAAATCTGACACTAGAGTGGCATATAAGTTACATTCATATTGCGAGGATAATGCTTCTCTTTTACCATCAACTTCTACAATAATTGATAGAGTTTGGGTGGGAAATCAAAAAGGGCGTGTCCTATTGCTCAGAATATCAGTTCCTGCAATGGTGGTGGTGCCCTGTTTAAATGGTGGTGCCCCAGATTAAACCTTTTCCTGCTAGAGTTTCTTCTGATTTTTCACTGACTAGTGATGTGGTTGGTAGTAAATCTACTATTGCTTGTTATCCTGCTCCTAAAGGTTTTGAATAGCGCAGAAGAAATTGCAATGGAACTGGCTACTGAGAAGGCCTGTGGCTGGCTTTCCGCCAACATTGCAGGTGCGTCTCTTTACCCTGCACTGGGGTTTCTAATGTGAATATAGTACTTTTATCTGAGATCAAGGCATAGAAGTTCATTCCAGTGTC
The DNA here is from genome assembly GCF_003343035.1 of Apteryx rowi. Lineage (NCBI taxonomy): Eukaryota > Metazoa > Chordata > Aves > Apterygiformes > Apterygidae > Apteryx > Apteryx rowi. Next base: position 1,179,803 of record NW_020448119.1, on the reverse strand, counting down.
ATGAAGTACTTGGTCGGTCATACTCATTTTTCTTTTAGTGGGAAGCATGCAGTTGCTCTGTTCCTCCTTGTTTAGGAATAAGAGGAATGGTTTCTAGCTCCAAGAACCTTCCTTCTTCAGGGATTTTTCAGACTTGGCCCATGTAAGTGATTTTTAGTTATGGAGGCTGTTAAGATGGTGAGGATGAATGCTATGGAAGGTGTCTTCTGAAAATATCATCCAAGCTGAAGTTGTCTTAGCACCGCAAATGTATGATACAGACAGCTACTCTCTCAAGCCACTGTATGGTCCACGTTTACACAGTGCTTCTGGAAACTTCTGCAAACCAAATGTCTCTTGGACTGCATATGTTTTCAGCAAGCTGAAGGCAGCTATAGTCATTTGTCTGTAATAGTGCTCTGGCAACTCTTCAGAATCTTTCAAAGTTTCAGGAGGTCATGCCAAGAATCGGGAGAAATATCTAGCACCATTTGCAGCAGCAGGAGTTTAGTGTTCAGATGTTGGTCAAAACTTATTTTGGTACAAAACACAGCTTTCATGGGCATAGTAGTTGAACTGGTATGATCACACTGGTTCAGCTTTCTAATTTGGCATTGCTTCCTGGCTTAGCTACTTCATGTTTGTTAAACCTTTTCAATCCTTTTGATGGAAAACTAGAGATGAGTGAGTAATCAGTGGTAGCTTGTGCCTCCCTTTAAGTTAACTCTCTCTCCCTACCAGTGTCTCTGCCCATAAAGCAGCATGGGAGCCCAGAGTGAGGAGGATTTGAAAGTGTGAACTATCCTTTCCTTGTTTGTAACAGCCCTGAGCATGGAAGGCTTACAGGGGTAGTGTGTGGAAATAGTTATCTGCCTCACTGGAGAGGAGAGTTGAGGTAAACAGGACTTGTTCCCTGTCCTCTATAGCACTGATCAAAAGAGAAGTGAAGGCAACCTTCAACAGAATGCTGAAAGTGCCAGGACTTCCCTTACCCAGCGAGGATGCTCTGGAGTTGAGAAGAGACTTTCCCCCAGGCTGTCAACACCATGCTCCGTTTCCCTCCCAAATCATCAATGAGATAAAGGTACAGAGTGTGCTCGCTTCCTGGCTTGTCCTAACTCCCTTCTTATTTTTCACCTCTTTGGCTCTTTTTTTAAAGGGGGGAGGGAGGGGTGGCATTCTGGTCCTAAGGAACTGGCTATGAGGAGTGTGGGAAGCGGGATGGAAAGGTGTCTTGTATTTCATCCCCTCCTTTCCTGACTGTGTGTAGATCAGTGCTCTCTGGTCAGGAGTGCCATCTCAAATACAGGGTTCTCGGTAACATGGCAATGGCCATTTGATGTGGGTAGCATGGAAACAAGTGTTGTGATCATTGTGTGCAACTGTATACTGAAGAGTTGGTGTATCAAAATGGCTTCTTTTCCATGGACCTGCTTGTTTTTATGGAGAGCTTTTTGGCCATGTGTTCTGGTCTCTGGTTAGAATAAATATTTCGTGTTGGTCTTTTCAGTTCTGCAGAGCTTGTTAGATTTCCTCTGATGTGTAAGATGAGATATTCTACGTTCAATTAATGTCAAATGTATCTGTATGAATCTGTTGAAAAAATTTTGTATAACTGGGGACAATCGGAATTACTTGAAAAGAAGGTGATGGTGAAGGTGATTTGTTTCAGCCTTAAGTTCAAGCAGTTTTCTATTCAAGCTGGTTCAAATTACATTTTGGCCTTTACTTTACAGGTTTAAAAGGTCACTGTTCTTGTAAAAATCATACAATTTTATAACCTGTGTCAATAACCCTTGAGAAAAGAAATAGAACTCTAAAAACCTTGCTTGTTTTTTTTTTTTTTTTCCCACTGCTTGTTCTGCCTACTTTTTGCCTGGTCTTGTCTGTCCAAACAATAATTCTGGATCTCACTGTAATCAGATTTCCAGCAGTTTTATAAGAAAGAGTACAAATATCCTTTAATGCTTTCCTGCTTGAGCAAAAATAAAAAATAGGGTAAGGTATGGGAAGAAATCAGGGGCTCTTTCTGTAAACTGTTGCCTTTTGGAAGATGTTTTGACAGGGTATCTTCTGGAATGCAACTTTTAAAATGGTTTCTTCTTTTGATTTCCATCCTGTGTTTCTGATATTAGCTGGTAAATCACTGGTGATGAAGAGTGCTACCACATGTAGAATTGGGTAAACCAGTATTTATACTGTAACTGTATTAGTGCTCTTCATACTTGGCTGAAGCTACGTTGTCAATAGTCATCTAGATTTCTGTAGCAGTTCTACCTGAACTTACTTGCTACTTTGGCAAATTTATCTAGAGCTTTCAAAGCTGGGTGCTTCCTCTTAAAGGCATGAAAGAGGGAAGAACTGGTTGCCCTCATTGTCTTTGACTTCATCACATCAGTGGGAACTATGGGAGAAAACCAGACCTAAGTAATGTTTTGCAAAAATTCTGCTTTGATCTCTCAGTCCTCTTATCTCTAAAGAGAGGAGAAGACTAATTTAAATGGTCCATTTTTTTGGTGAGGACTTGAGGGCTATGTGTAAATTCCTCTGTCATAGGTTTCAAAAATCTGTTTGTGGAAATGCTGAGTCACTATAGGTGAGTGACTATTGCCTTTTTCATCAAGGATGTACTCTGCATCGCTGTGGGCCCACGGGATGAAGGTGAAGTGATTGACTATGTCTGGCTGGAGTGCTTGCTTGGAAGACTGAGTCAGACACTTCGGTGCAGAAAGGTAGAAGTAAAAAAAAAAAGCAACAAAAAAACTTCAGAGCACTTTGAGCCATCTTCATACCTGTAAACTCTTGAGTTTGCCTTGCCTCAGAGTTGAATTCAGTCAAAATGTTTTTCGTCTGAACTCAAATGTAACAAAGTTGCACTGTATTTTTTAGACTCTGTAGATCTGCTTGTAACTTAAATTAGCCTTTGTGGACTCTCTTTTCATGCAGAATCTCTTGGCTTTGATTCTCTAATGGCTATCAGATCACAGCTCTGTGCTTCTTGCTGTGAATTGCTTGCTCTTCTCTGCTATTTTTATCATTTGTGAAGCCTATTTTGTCCAGCCTGCAGTATGGGGACAAAGATATAACGTTTTTGTGTTTTCCAGTTCATGTGTCCCACATCAGAACAGCAGCTGGCAAAGTGCACGGTTGAGTTGGCTTCTTTGCTAGGTAAGTCAATCATGATATGCAATCTAAGATTAAAAAGTGTTATTGCTGGTCTCTTAACTCTCTGGGGTCAGAGCTTGTGGATATTTGCTTCTTTCTGGTGCCATTGTGTGTGGGTTTTTTTCTGCCAATTTGGATGGTTGCTCTTGTTCCTGCCCACCTTTTGCAAAACAGCATTACACTGTGACTAAACATCCTTCAGATCTGATATTCTCATTCACATCTCCATTGTTTTTCATTTATTGATACCTTCATATAAATATGCAATAAACTTTCTAGCATTTCTGCCTCTGAAAGATTGCAGCTGAATGTTTCTTTTTGTTTTTTCCTAAAAGTAAAGGCCTGTCCTCTTCATTTTTCTTATGGCTCTTTTTTGAGAGAATGGAAGTAACTTGTTTTCTGTGCATTGTGACTTCTGGGCAAGAGCCGTCAGTATAGGAGAGACCAAGCATGTTATGGAGTTAAACATGAGTTTTGGTCTTTTTATTCCCTTTTCTCCTGCTCAGCCTGTAAAATGGAATATTTTTCTCAGCATGAGCTAATGATATAATGATATTTTGTATCATCTTTGATACAAAACTGGGAGGAGTGGCTGATACACCAGAGGGCTGTGCTGCCATTCAGAGAGACCTGGACAGGCTGGAGAGGTGGGTGGAGAGGAACCTCATGAAATTCAACAAAGGCAAGCGCAGGGTCCTGCACCTGGGGAGGAATAACCCCATGCACCAGTACAGGTTGGGGGCTGACCTGCTGGAAAGCAGCTCTGCGGAGAAGGACCTGGCAATGCTGGTGGACAAGTTAAGCATGAGGCAGCAATGTGCCCTTGTGGCCAAGAAGGCCAATGGTATCCTGGGGTGCATCAGGAAGAGTGTTGCCAGCAGGTCGAGGGAGGTGATTCTCCCCCTCTCCTCAGCCCTGGTGAGGCCCCATCTGGAGTACTGCGTCCAGTTCTGGGCTCCCCAGTACAAGAGAGACATGACACTACTGGAGCAAGTCCAGCGAAGGGCTACAAAGATGATTAGGGGACTGGAACATCTCTCTTATGAGGAAAGGCTGAGAGAGCTGGGCCTGTTTAGCCTGGAGAAGAGAAGGCTGAGAGGAGATCTTATCAATGTGTACAAGTATCTGAAGGGAGGGTGTAAAGACGATGGAGCCAGACTCTTCCCAGTGGTGCCCAGTGACAGGATGCGAGGCAACGGGCACAAACTGAAACGCAGGCAGTTCCATCTGAACATGAGGAAATACTTTTTCACTGTGAGGGTGACAGAGCACTGGAACAGGTTGCCCCGAGAGGCTGTGGAGTCTCCTTCTCTGGAGATATTCAAAACCTGCCTGGATGCAATCCTGTGCAATGTGCTCTAGGTGACCCTGCTTGAGCAGGGGGGTTGGACTAGATGATCTGCAGAGGTCCCTTCCAACCTCAACCATTCTGTGATTCTGTAATGATCTGGATGCAGATGTTTTCTCCATGGACAACCTTTACATTTGCTATTTTTAGAATCTTTTCAAGGAGGGTTCACATGGTTCACTCTTTCAGAAAGCAATCCATATGTGAACATTGTGAAACTTCATTCTGGGAGACAGCAATGTAAATCTGCCTTTCCATTAGACTGTTCCAAGGAAGACTTGATATTTTCCCTGTGTGTATGTTTAGCTGCAGTTAGTAAAAACTATAAACCACTATTTAATCTGTTTATAGATTTAAATGTTGTTTTACTCTGTTACACTCTTTCCTCTGGGAGTAACACTTAGGTCCTTTTCTGTTAAACATTAGACTGACTATTTCCATTCTTATTTAGTCAGGCAAGACTAATTCTTTCAAGACTTGCCTGCCAGCTGAATGGTATTCTTTATTTCAGAGCAGTGTAGATCTCTTCTTGTGTCATACTTCATGGTGCAGTTTCAGAGCTCATAATTTTACTTGTTTTTAAGTTCTAGTGTCCTTAGTTCACTTGTTTACCTTCACTGAGTATGTTTTACTTTGGTGATTGTTCAGTTACCAGCTATGTAAAATGTGCTGTTAGACCAAGATGATGACTATAAAAAGAAAAGGTACACTGTAGAAGTTCACCTTTTTTCTCTCTCTTATAGTTTCAGATCGTGTTCCTCTGCGACTGGGGCTCAAGCCTCCAGAGAAGAGCTCGGAGAGGCTACGAGTAAAGAACAGTCCCACGTATTGCCTTCTGAAACAGCTGCTTTCTGTCTGGAAGGAGGACTTTGGGATGCCTGTTCCTCTGCAGCTGATGTTCAGCAGGAAGAACATTGCTTATGTTGCAGAAGTCAAACAGCGAGAGGTAGGGCTTTTTCAGCTCTGTGGAGCTGCCGCTTACCTATTCTGGTCTGAAATAAATAGTCATTTAAAAGTTCTCTCAACTTCAGTGTTGACTGACTTCTTGTGTGAATAAGCAGGATTTCGTCTACTGTTGGCATTGTTTCTGCAGGGATAAAGTAAAGAGGACTACTAACTTGTTAGCATTTAGACTTGTTTGGGGAGCTGTCAAGAAGGCATGGTTTATTGTAGGAGCAACTGGCAAAATAGCCTGTTTGGCCTGGGAGCTTTTGGGACTGTACATGTTCCGCATTTGGTTGCAATCAATCATGTGTCTTTTATCAACTTTCCTTTTTGCATGGATAGGTGTGTTATCTTAGAAGATCCCCAACTTTGAAGCTGAAAATCTGGCCTAAGACCCTATTTAGTTGCAGGCTAAAACCAGCTTATTTGGGAAAGTAAGAGAAGAATTTCTCAAGCTGTTCTTGAACATATAGGAACAAAATACTTAGTGTGTTTTAGAACGGGGAACTAGAAATTGTGACTTTATGGTAGGATACAAAGTATGAACTCAGGAATTTCATTCATTCATTTTGGATGTTGGTCTTTGGTGTGCTTTATTGCCAAACCCAGAGAAGTAATGTGCTTTCTTCTTTCACTCCTTTTCCTCATACTGTGAGCCAAGAAGGCAAAACATGAACTGTATAGGGATATAGTGAACACAGAATCCATTTCTTGAGATGTTGATTATTTTTTTTCTCTTCTGCAGTGGGATTTGTTCCTTTTCATGCTTCGTGGTCTTGTAGAATATGATCTAATGGGAATTAGTGAAATAGAGAGTTGCTTGCATAGCCTCAAAGAGCTCCCTTGGCCCTCAGTAAGTAATAATGTGTGTGTGAGCACTAAGTGAAATAAAAAGTAAAAATACAGATCAGTAAATCCTTGTAGCACTTTGTAGTAGATGAGGCCTATAACCATCCCTATCTATAGTTCCTGCTTAATGCAGCAGAAGGACTGTCGTCCAGCAAATTTGTTACTGTTATCAGTGTCTGGGCTGAATCTGTACTTGTGCAACTCCCAGCACTTCCCACCCATTGGAAACATTTCCAAAGAAACTGTAAAACAGTTTGAAGACTAGCTGGCTCTGTTACTAGCTCTTATTCCAGCCTGGATGTGTTTGCTGTGCTCCAGCTGAGAATGACATGCTGAGAAAGGGTTCGACTGAGCAGACTTGCCTTTCAACCTCTTTTCCTCCCACCACCAGAATGCTGAGATGAGTCAGAATATTCTAGCCAGCAGTTGAAATGTAGGAAACAGCCCAAGTCCCTTGCTAAATAATGGCTGGTACTTTGAGTATGGTGAACACTTGCATGCTGGAGGTGTTTAATCATTTAAGCTGTAACAGTGATGTTTTCTGAGAAAGTTCTGGGGATCAGAGGTATGGCTGAACATGTGGACCTACAGTCATTCATCTTTACAGTCAATGTTGTAGCTTGTCTAGTTTTTGCACTGGAAGACTATCAATAAGTTTAACCTTGTAAAGTATTTTCTACTAAAATAATTAAGCCTCTTGGTTGACATTTGTTAATATGGGCTCTCTGGTTTGTATCTGTCACAGGATTTCTTAAAAGAACTGGAAATGCTGTCTGGAGTATTTATATCAGAACATAATCTGGAAGAGCCCAGGACTAACCCTTGTGAACTGGCAAGACAATCTCTAGGTACTGTGACAGCACAAAGCTAGTGGAGATGGACTCTGTGGATATAAATAACTAACTAATGAAAATGCAAATGGAATTTTAATATTGCTGAATGCATTGCAGGCTCCTTGCTGGGAGAATACTGCATATAAGAAGTCACTGTAAAAACACTGCACTGGTCTTTCTATTGATGGACATTTTGCAATGGTGACTATTCTGAAGGATTTACACCTGCAAATGGATCTCTAAGTCAAAAGTCCTTTAAGCACCTTGATCATGGCTCGCAGCAGCTGATTTTTAGACTCATAAATACCTTTCATATTTGTACAGAAACAAGCTGTGACCAGACCCAGGAATCAATTCAGTTGGATAAAAGTTACTTATGATCAAGAGAGATGGTTTCCTGGTGGCTGTCATTAAATTAATGTGACTTCTCATGCTCTCTTTTAACAAAGACTGTACTGTCAGAGGAGGGAAAAGGTGAACCTGTATGACATGGAGATGAGCCTATATTTATTTTTCACTGTAAGCTCAATTTTGAAGGTTTGATTTTAATTTTTTTAAGATTCATTTTAAAAGTGAAACCATATTAAATATGTACACCAGAACATTGATGGTATTATTCTTAAAAGATTTGTGTGTTTAAGTAAGTAAGTAAGTAAGAAGTGTGGTGTTTTGTTTTTTTGTTTTTCCCCATCTCCTGATGGAAGTGTATCTTGTAATTTCCTGGGGTTTTTAATGGAAATAAGGGGAGAAAATATCTGCGTATATTTTTTACTAAAGACAGATTGACAGTATTTTTAAGAAATGTTTTTATAGTATGTAAGCATAAACATGGCATCTAGCCATTCACTGTTTTTTATAATCCTTCTTGCCTTGAGTTTGGGTTTTTCAGACGGGAAGTGCTCCAGCAAGAAAAACTACAGACTGGAAGAACAGACAGGAAAAAAGTAGTGAAAAAAGCATTACGTGACAGCCTCTGGAGAGCTGGTTTGAAAGGAATCCATTTCATCGAGGACAGTGGGCATTTTCTGCCCCTTTGGATAGACCATCACCAACGGTGTGATCTCCATATTACCCCCAAGTATCTCTGTAAAATGGGGTTTGTTATGGGGGCTATTGGTAACTAGCAAAATATGATGATTAGTTGCTTATTAGATGTCTCATGTTCTTTCCTGTAGCAATAAGGATTTTATTTTCCTTTTGTCTAGGCACATCCTATTTATTAGCGCAGGCTTTTCAGAAAGCAAATACTATATTATGTAAGAAAGAGGAACATCTGGACAAGGTGAACCCAGGGCTTTTTAATATTGCAAATTAGATCACTTCTTTCTTGTATGAGGCAGGAAAAGGTAATATCTATCTATCTCAGTCAGTGGCCTTTTTTTTTTTTTTTTTTTTTTTTTAAAAACAACAAACAAAACAAAAAAAACCCCCCAGAACTAATTAAGTAGAATTCTGACTTCTGTTAAAATCTAGATGATACAGAGAGAGCGAGAGACCATAGAGGAACATGGCTGTGTTTTGAACTGTACTGAGAATTTAATGATTTGGTTACTGAGCATTGTATTGAAAGATCTGTCATGTGCCATCTCCATGCCTTATTTTAGGGGTTTTCTGGTGTGAATAAAGTAGAGGGTACCTAAAAGTAGACATGCTGCATAAGCAGCAAGGACATGGTAATATAAACTGAAATAATAGCAAGTATCCTGCTCATTCCATACCTGCTCCCTGAGGCTGAGTATTATGTGATATTTTGCTGCAGGTCTCACTTGAAGTTGTTGTTTGTCATAATAAACATGATTAAATGTCCTGTTTTGTGTCTAAGCTGTTGATGTATAACAGTTTTGTAATTAATAGTGCAAAGAGCAGAAAGGTTGGGGGGTTTTTTTGTTTTTTTGTTTTTTTTTTTTTTTTTTTTGCTACAAAGCTTGGGGCTGAAAAAGTATAGTAATCTCTCCTGTTCTGCCTGCTGCTGCTTTTTTTGCTTATAATGAAATATAACATTATTTTGTTTGTAAGTGGAGGAAGGAAAGGAAGGGGAAGCTGGGATCCATAATGATAAAAGGTGCTTTCTTCTCTGGAATTGATTTTATTCAGATATTCTAAAACTGTCTACATAGCTACCATGGCCACAGCTGTTTTTATGAATGCAATATACCTGTATTATCCTTTTCCAATACAGTGCTTGGAAATTCTTATTTAAAAGGTGGCCAAGCCCCAGAAACAGTTTACTACTTCCAGAGAGGGACAGCGTAAGTGTGCCCAACTGGGCAGAAGTCAGTTCTTCAATGAGACCCAGCAGGTAAGAAACCCCTTTTCTATCTTCTCATGTCCTGATGCAGTTATTCTAGTTTCTGGGCATCCTGTGATAGTCATCCTTGATTGCTGTGCAAAGCCAGACACCTGACTTCACAGCTAAACCTTAGAAACAATTGTATGGCACTGTTTTCTGTATACTCAGTAATGAGACCATTCTCATGAGAATCCATGACTCTCTGGTGTCCCACTGGGCTGGTAGACTTCTCTCTGTGTCAGGGCTTTAAGCATCATACCCATTTGCCTAGTATTGCCTCTAGTAAGGAGGGGCAGTAATGGAAGAGGCATTCGAAAACTGCAGGGAGGAGAGCATTTGCAGCAGGCTAGGTCAGAGTGTGTGGCCTGCCTTTTGCCAGTCTTTGCTACTGCAAACTCGCACCTCCCAAAAGAAAATGATGAAAAGTGGAATTACATTAACTTCCTTCTGGGTATTCAGATACTAAGCAGTTGTGTGACTGAACACAGGAAGAAGCTTAACCATAAAGTGCAATGCCTTGGCTTGCACAAGGCACTGAGTCACAGAAACCAAATTAAAGCAGTGACTATCTTGACGCTTGCTTCACAAATTCATTTTCCATGCACATTCCTCAGTGGGTAAGTAGAAGACCTACATCTTTTATCACAAGCTATGCCTTTATTTCTTAATCCAGCATAAATGTTCACATTGAATAGAAAAATACCTCCCCCTGTGTAAGCATAGTTCCATTGGTAAGTAGCTTAGCTGGAGCACAATACCCTGGGGCATTTTTTTCTTGTGTAGAAAATATCATTTATTGTGGATATGAAAATAGCAATCTTAATTAAGAGCAGAGATGCAACAATAGGTGGTACAGTACAGTTGATCACCTACTGCTCAGCAGTAATTTACAGGAAGTTGTTTTGCCCATTCTAGATTAACAAATTAGGTATCTGCTAGCTTTTTTTCCTCCCTTCCACACAAATTAATGCCATACATTAACAGGTACCATAAAATGTTATATTTGCAAAAGAAAACATTTATTTAAATAGTTTTTTTAGTATCAATTGAAGATTGTATTTAAAAAAAAAAGTTTACATTAATTCAATACCGATAAAAATAAAAATTAGCTTTGATAGCATATAAAAACACTTCAAAACAAGCATATATAAATAACTTAATTTGTAAACATAGAAAAAACAATTATTTTATGTATATATAAAAATAAACATCTGATGCACTGTACAATAAGACATTATCCTTCATAGGCACTGGCATTGTTGACCAACAGGAATACCCCTAGATGTTGTTCCTACATGAACTGCTTTATCACTAGTGCCGTGTCCAAAATAAAAGGAAAAAATAAAGCACTGAACAAATCTTTTGTGGATTGTACGAAGACATCCCTTATCTCCTCCTGAAATCTGTGTCCAGCTGCAGGGAAGGAGCATTAGGGACAGTGCCAATACACTGTGCTGCAATTTCTGCTCATTTTTTTTCTAGGGCTTTTAAGTAAGTCCTGCCTTGTTCACTTTTCCTTTTTCCCTTCCCACCAAAAGGGACTCTGTGATGGGTTGTGAATCTGAGAAAAGGCAGTATTGTCTTTTTGCTCAATCGTTGGAAACTTTATGTAACATGTTGCCTCTCTCCTTGAGGGGCTGGGGGAGATACTGACACTTGATGAAGTGAACCATACTGTTTGCAGGCTTTTAAGAAAAGGCTTGTCCCTACCAAAAGATACCAGTAATATATTGGTGGTAACATCCATAACCATGACCGTCTGAGCATAAAATGAAGAACACTTGTAAGTAAAAGGTTTTATTATCCGATCTGGTGCAGTTGGTGGGGAGGGGAACCTTTGGGCTGGTATGCCTCAAAACTGCTATTTTCTGAAATATCAAATTAAAATAGCTATTACCTTTTCTTATAAAACTTGATACATTAATGACAGAAAGTAACATAGAAGTTGAAAGCCAAAGTTATACATGTGCAAAGATGCACTAAAGGTGGAACTTGCCCCTTGACTCAAAGGTGGGAGTGCAATTAACTTCACTGGAATGCTGGTATGCTGGGAAAAGGTATCTATCTCTTACAGAAAGCAACTGTGTTAAAGCAGCAGAGGTTGACTTTGAGGTGGATGCTTGAATACATATTTTGCACTTGACAAGTTTAAAGTGCAACAGCTTCTTGAACAGTGTGGGCTTTTCTGAGCTGAAGAAAGAATATTGTGGCAGCTTTTATTGCTTAGATAACATAACTGAAATGATTCTTTACTGTTGTGCAAAGAACTAAATTAAATTACTTAAGGTATTTGGGTTGGTTATGCTTTTAATTTTAGGGATGTGTGACCAAGCCAGGGAATTTATTGAACAAACATTTAAAGCCTGACAGCAGGATCACTGAACAAAGTTCACCAGGAACACCATGAGAAGACTCTGCATTCACTGCAGTGAGACAGCTGTTCGTGTTATGAACAAAGTGTGATAAGACTATGCCAGGCTAGATTTATAAGACTATGCCAGGCTAGATTTATAAGACTATGCCAGGCTAGATTTTCAACTCTGAATGCTTTGGGGTAGAAGTGGAAAAGGACTGATGAAAAAGCCATTATGGAAAAGTGCTTGAGCTCCTTTATTTGCAGGATTTAAGTTTAGAAACAAGCTGATTAGTCAGTACTACTCCCCATTAATGACAAAGTGACATTGTTTACAACTGTCAGTTTGGTTTCTTTATTTCAAAGCACCTAATTCTGCAGTGCAGTAAAACTGTGTGTCCTGAGGTATGACGTTTCCTGCTGTTGCTGCATAGTGTAGTGATAATCTGATTATAATGCCAGCAAGTAGTCAGCCAACTGTCTGAGAAAAATCTAGCCAGGGTGTAGAATGACTAGTGTATCTAATGCTGTTTAACTTCCCTTCAAGGGGAAGTAATTTCACTTGGCAAGCTATCTACACTGTTATGAATTCTGCATTTGATATTTGTTTCAACATTAGAAAGTGGCTTTGCATCTTTAATGAAGAACTTGCAAAAGGTCTCAAGCTGCATGTATACTCACTGTTTCCAATTTTTAATGTATTTCATCACTTCTGTTGCCTTTTTCTCACCACTGCCTGAAGTATCGCAGAGAGAAAAGGCTGATCTTTAAAACCCCTTGGAAACAGAAAGCTTGTTATACACTTCTGCATGTAAGATGCTGGCTATTGTAAAGTGAAGTTTCTCTCTCCTCTTTCYGGAGACAGCATACCTTCCTTTTGTTCCTTAAGAGCTTTTCCACAGCTGTCTCAGGAAGGACAGGTACCCCATAAAACTTGCTGGGTTTCTTTTAAGCCACACTGGCTGAAGTACATGGTCCTTTCTTCTGGCTATAGTTTTGTATACTCCCAGGTTAGCAATCGGACTTCTCAAGTGAGGCTCGATTGTGACTGTCTTATGAGCCAGCATTTTACATTACCCTTACAGATGCTTGTGTCTCTCTCCAAACTTCCATCTGCTGTAAGTATCCAGTTTTGTGGCAAATACTAACTAGAAAGAAAGTGTGCTAGTCGAGCAATCACCAAAGGCTGGTGCTTAGCAATGGAACTCAGGAGCCTTGCAGGAATAGCTGGGGCACCAAGATCCACCTGTAGAAATTAGAAGAAAGGCACATGTTTAGGGGGTTTTATACCCGTTTTTGAACAAAACACTTCTCCAGCCTGGAATAACTCTGATGTTGCAAGTGTATGGTAAGCACAAAAGTGGTTTATAGCTGAAAGTCATCACTGCTGTGGTGGTTTATCTTTTTCTTCCCAACACTCCTTAGACTTTCAAAGGTTTGCATATTTGATGTTACTTTCCCCAAGTATGATCCTCACTCCTTTTGAGTTTGAGCTGACTTGGATTAAATATTACAAGTTTATGGGCCAGATGTGTATAATGCTGTTGAAAATGTATATGCATACACTCCTTATAATGCATTATAAAATGCATACACATTCCATATGCAGTATAAAAGATGTATGCTAATTAGAGTTTAAAACTAATATTAAAAAATTGTATCCTAAAAACATACTTAATATAGCTAAGTTTAAAGGAGTTAAATTTATTTTGAGCGGTTATCTGAGAACCAAATATATTATACATTATGGTATTCTCTTGTGGATATTTTTAGGTAGTTGGTACTACTGTCTTAGAGACAACCTGCTTTTCAAGTGAGTCTGTAATAAGTGGAATGCAAGATTTTCTCATTCTTAACTGGGATCCTAATCTTGACTTCTCTTTTGTATCTATTAAGTGTGAGGAATTAATACATTTGTTACAGAAAGCTAACAGTAAGGATTTCCATGCATTTTGAAAATGAATGGAGCCAGAGCTGGTCTTCCTGTATCTACTGCAGCATGAAAACACAAACAAGACTCCCCAGTCTTTAACATTGGATATAGCATTTACTGGCTCACTGTATGAGAATTCAGCTTATTAAAACTGATAATAAATCTTTACAGTAGAGTCTTGGTGACCAAGGCAGCAGCTTTAGGTGCTGTAAAAACTTGAGACTGTATACTTAAGCACATAATGCTTATTACTCCTTTTATTATTAATGCTTATTATTCCTAATAAGATTCTCTCTGCATTACCTTATATATCATACTAGATAAAGGAGAGTATAAAATGAAGGTAACTTACAATCACTTCACAAACTTCATGGACCATAGCATGAGTACAGTACTATATTCTTTTGCCACTTATCAGCTCTGAAGTTTGAATGCAAAAAGCTGTTACAGAACAGTTGTAACAATCAGAGTGGTTGGACATACTGCACAATCTCACCTGTGTCATGTAAATGACTCTGGTAATATCTTTCCCATTCACTACATCAGGTTCCAGTATCCAGGCACTTGGCAAAATCTCCCCTCTCACTACTTCTTTACAAGGGTGAGGCATTGATGCGTCATAGACAGACTGAATTGCCAAGACAGACAAGTTCTCCTGAATGTGAGAATGTGCAAAGAAGACAACTCAAGAAAAATTTTAGGCATATATTATGTGTTTTCTTTGTTTGCCACTAGGCACGTTTCTCAAATTACTTATTAAATCTTTTGTCCTAATCCTGCTTGTAAACAGAATATGCTGTGACATTTGTTTTACTACCTGACTTGGCTTGGTTCACGGTGGTAACTTCTGAGTGATTTTTATACATAATTCATTTGTCATATCAGCATGGCTTTTCTTCCTGTTGTACTGCCATTTCTGGAAATATGAGTATGAACTTTCCTTTCCCTCTCTCCTTTGTCCTGAACCATGACTTTAAAACAATTATTTCACTGTGCCTCAGAGAAAACATTTTACCTCTTTGGCTTCTACAGTAATGCAGCAGAAATCCCGGGGTTGCTTTAGGTAACACAGGGATGTATCAGTCACTAAGTATACTGGGGAGAAAAAAACACCAAAAAAACAAAAAAAGGAGAATTAGGCTTTGAGAACTTTGACTTGACACAAAAAAAAACATTTTTTTTTTTAAACTTCTTGATGCAGCTGCCTAAGGGTATAATATGGTTAATAAGCTATAACAATAACTTGTCACGAAGATGCAACCATCTCAAGAGCCCACTTAAGCTAGATTCTTCTGACTTTCAAACCAGTGTCTCCCTCTGTACTTCAGCAGACAGCTGTGTTTAAGATTATCCTTACTCTGCAAAGGGTTTTTTTTTTGCAAAACAGAAGTTCCCATATTAAACAAAATTCTGTATATTCAAGCCTGAAAAAATGAAATTAAATGAGTCTAAATTTCTGTCTTCGATCTTTTCTTCTTCAATCTTTTTGGTCTGAGCTGAGAAAGTTCAGATTCATTATGTTGGCCAGTGATTTGTATTGATACTCACCCAGCTGAATAAGGCTGGTTACCTTCTTGTGTATTCGAGCTGTGTTGATAGTTCTGTCATACAGATACCTCTTGCTAGGATCTCTCACTAGTCCCCACACACTTGGAAGAGATCTTTTGATCACTCCCGCTCCCAGAAACCCATGCTTTGTTGCTGAAGGGAAGACTTTGTAGTAAATCAGCACCTCTTTTTCAGTACATTGGTATCTGTCAAAGACAAATGAAAGGGATTTGCACAAGAGAGGTTCAAGTACATAAAAAGATCTCCCATTATAAGTACCTGCCATAAACTTACTTCCAACCAGCTGCTGCTTGGCACATAAAGAGATTCCTCAGGTTATGAGAGCATGCTGCCATTACCTTAGAAAACAATTACAAAGGAGCAACAGGTAAGAGAAAGTTACATAAACTATAAATTGTGTTCAGCTTTTGCATGCTTCTACAGCATCTGTTAGCCAAACCAGTAAGTCGGCTTTACCACAAACACTTCGTTTTATAGTGCTTGTGATCCTCTGGGAGTAGGAAGAGCCAGACTGACTTCCCACATGTTCTCTGCTTGAAGGAGTATTTATATAAGCTTAAACTGTCTATTGTAGAAAAAGGGCAGAGAAAAAATGCATCTCCAAATGCTGTTGAACTGAATCTGTTTGATCTGAAATGTGAAGTTGTCTGCTTTCCTCTTCCGACTATGCTGTCACATCCTGCCATACACAGATGTAGGAAGAATGAGAATAGCAGAGAATAGAATAAAAATTACATTTTTATGTAAGACCCAGATGAGCACTGAGTACTAAAATGATAAAATCTGGCTATTATGTTCAGTGAGTCAGTAAATCTCCAACACTCCTCTTCTGCAACAGTTCATAGTTTCACCAGTTTCCTTTAAACATTTCAGATAACATGCAACAGGATCTTCTGAACTCCACTGCTCTAGCCTGGCTCACTTTCCCCTACCATTTAAAATTGCTCATTGTCTCCTTCTGTAACTGGCAAATAAATAAATATTGCCAGTGCAGAGGAACAAAACTTGTCCCACGCACTGTTTTGCTACAACTTCCAGTGAGAGGTAGAGGAGTAAGTGAAAACTCTGCTCATTTACTCACCTCAGTGGTAGCATTAGCCAAGATATGTTTAGATAAATCCTGGTATCCTTTTGTTGAAGAGGAGCTGACTGAAATAGTTAATCCATGGGTGAACCTACAGCTGATGCTACTGGAGGTGAGGGGTGGCTGAATTCTGCTGGCTTCTGCAGAGGCATGAAAAGAAATCAAAAAGAAAAAACAGCACTAAAAATGGTGCTGGAGAAAAACAGTATTCTACAATGATAGGGACTTAAACCCTCCACTGGAGCACCAAATCAACCTGATCCTGATGAAGGATTGATAATAGCTCTTGTCTAGACAATCCGTCTTGGTATTGGTAATTACCCTGCAGTTACATTTAAGCTCAAGTTTTAACGTTATTACCAAATGTAAGCTAATAAAATAACTTCAGAGGAACGAAGTCACCATTTAATTTTTCAGCAAATGTTAACTAAACTGGCTACTGGCTGACAATATTTTTCTGAAGTCCCATAATCATAGGACATCCTCAGAACAGCTAGAATCAAATTAAATTTGGACTTGCATAAATAATAAATCTCATAAGGTTTTGAAATATGACTCTAACATAAGCGGATATATGTTTTGTACTTACCAAATGCTGAATCCTTCTGTAGTTGTTCTAACACATGAAGCTGACTGTTTCTAACAGCTGAACGACCTCTTGTATCTCCTCTTGAAAGCTCTGCATTTCCAGAAGAAACCTAATTTGAGAGAGAGAAAAAGTGCTTTTTATGGTGTGAACTGGGAAAAATAAGTTATGTAACACAGTAAATGGAACACTTACAGCAAATCTGCTTTACAAGGCTGGAAGCTTTTCTTTATATAGCATTACTAATTTCCTTTCACCTGATTACGAAATAACAACCTACCTCAGGAAATTTAGCAAAATAAGTATGAGGAGTCACCTGCCGGTACATGTTCCAAACATTAATTTCAGAACTGTTCATGTTCACACACAAACTCTCTCAAGTCAGTGTGTGCATCCCTCATCACTGAGAGGCACATTGACAGTATCAAATTCTGGTTTACCACAAAACAACCTTGTTGTTGCTAAAACTTTTGACTGATGGCATTGCTGACAATAGTAACACTGTTTGGCTTTTATAAATCAGCTTTAAAAGGCGTAAAGAAATGAAAGTGCCATTTTCCTCTGCAATTACATGGTGATGCTCCCTCCACCCTATGTAAGCCCTCCATGTACCAGTGACACAAACTTGTCTTGGCTGAGAGGTATGACAGAATATGAACCATCTCAAAAAGGTTTCTGATCTGTATTGTCCCTGTTACTGTTGAAGCATCAGGAGACATCAGTCTCACTGGCCAGTTGTCAACAATTTGTTCTCACCTGTCCCTCCCGGCTGCTGAGTTTACTTGCAGTATATGTAGCTGTGTTACTACTGTTGTAACCAGATGTTGGGCCAGAGGAAAGGCTGAGGCTGGAGTCTGTACATAAAGTGCTTGTACTTACAAGAGTCTTCAGCCTGGCTTCTTCCTGTAATAGATGTCAGAATATTAGAGACCAAAATGCACAAAACCTACCTTGCACAGCACTTAGTCAAATCAACAAAGATAACAGCACTGCAAGATGAAAGAGGGATCATCTAAAGTCTCATCTGGTTCAAGGTGTGCTGACAGTACAAAAGCTGTTGTGAGACAGAAAGTATTCATAAGTGTCACTTAATAATCTTAGGTCTTTCTATCGGGCCTGCTTATATAAGCCATGAATCACCCCATGAAACCAGACAATCTGGGAAGATCTGAATGACTCTAGCTTCTGTTTTTGTTGTTCTTCAGATACAAGAGTCCAGACTGTCAAAACAATGCTGGCATGTTTCTAGGAGGGCAAAAGGAAGGCAAAAAAACTCTTTGCAGTCCCATTTGATGCTCTTTGCCAACTTCTCCAGTAGTCCCTGATTTAACATGCTGGTCAAATGTGGTTGTTAAGGACTGAAGATTTTACTTTAACCAAGACAACTGTTCCATGCCAGCCTAAAAGATGAGGAAAAATTACATAATAAGAAAGTACCAAGAACTTTAAGATGATTTATACTTGCAACGATGGCTTTAAGTTAGGTTTTCCAACCCTAGTGAAGTACATCCATGTTTCACAACACAAATGATTTACAGATATGGATAAGATCCAGTTATCCAGTGGAGGTACCTGAATTCTAGGTGCCTTAAAGGGGCGTGGAGCAATGGAAATGACTGTTCATTGCATTTCTGCACATATGAAGAGAGGACGTCTGCAGCTATCATTATAGCTGCATTGTCATCCAGTGACAAAGGTAACTGCAGGAAATTATGGTCAGAACAGACTCATCCTAAGGAAGGTATTGTCTTTGGATATTGGAGAAAATTCACAGAAATTCTGACTGTGCATGATGGGTAACAAAGCACAGAAGAAAAAATAAGGGACAAATACAGGACAGTCTAAGAAGATAAATGGACAAAAAGAATGAAAGCATTTGTGTTTAAGTGCATATTGAAATAAACTAACTTTACCTTAGCAGAACTATTGCATAAGGCTGATATGCTCAGCAGGCATGGCTGTGTAAGCTCTATCCGCTGAGAAAACCTGTGGAGTTTCTTGCACACAAAATGTTATCAAGAAACAACAGTTCTGGGAAGATGTAGTTCAGAAGCATGAAGTATATCTGTTCAATATTACAGAGCTCTTTTTAAGCAAAAATTTGCATTTAATTCTTTGTTATTTCTACACATTATGTCAATCAGGAAAATAACAATATTAGACCATCAAAAAATTCTCTAAAAAGTGCATTAATGTGAATAATGCAGAACTCACCTTCTGTAACTGAGAAAATATTTGCTCTCGTATACGCCTTTTTTCTTGTTCAGCTCTCTCACGAAGTTTGTCCCTAGCTCGTGCAATTTCAGTCTTGGCTTCCTCTCGTGCCCTCTGATAGTCTCGGAGCAATAGCTCAATCTCTGAAGGGTGCTGAACGCTTCTTTTTGGTTCTTGAACTCTGTGAGGATGGTAAGTGGGGGAAAAACAGTATACAAGTTACTTGAAACCAGGTCACTTGCCAAAGTATCATGAGAAAATCATCTTTCAATATGAAAGAGGAAAATTTTCAAGAACAGCAAGTAGCCACAGTAGCCTCCAAAAAAGTTCCTCTTTGTTCACTAGAGGCATTAAGCTTGGAAAATGGATTCAGACTGCAAGTTCAGTTCACCACTGAGATTACTCTAGCACTTGCACTGATTTCGCATGCAAAATAACTGTGCTGGGAAAACACCCTTCTACTAACCTACCACAGAGGAAGCAAAAGTCATTTAGGGGAAATGGGGAGTGAAAAACTCAAATTCTACATGGTGATGGGTTCTGCAGAACTCACTTTTTTGATATTTAACATGACACTTAACTACTTCCTATAGCTTTTAAGTTAGAGAAGGAACAAGAAACAAGATTGGTCTATAATCAGTCAAGATTGAATCCTTGGCTTTCCTTTTACATCACACACAAAATAAATTAGGCACTTGTTATACTGTGAAATAACTAGATAGAAGGAAGAATGTAATGAATGTTTTTCTGGAATCGGGCACGTTTTATCCTGAAAACACTTTTTATCCCAAAGATTACCACTTCTGACTTCAGCATTAAGGAGAATAGTTCCTCTGCTGTTCTGCTGTCTCCTGCCACAGAAGTCTCAGACACGCCAGTAGAAATTGTTCATGTGCACCTATCATGAACACTCTTAACGTTCATCATGCCAAAAGAGATGTTCCTAATGCCTTACCTAGTATTTTCCACCACGTTTCTTCTCAGTTGTTGCAGATATTCTCGCCGTCTGCTGGGGAGATCTAAATCCCTCTGACTTGCATCCAGCGTCTGCAACAGACTCAAATGCTTTTGAGGACTCAAACTTTGGCTTCTTCGGTACCTTTGCAGCCTTTTTTCTCTTTCCTTCCTCAGAGTTTCAATAGTCCTCATGTGTCTGTCAGGGAAACAAGATTAGAGCCACAAAGTGCACCCTGCAAAGTTACAATTTCTGTTTTTTAAATACCTTAAAAACTAGGTAGCTTTGTAATGTAAAATTTATAGGAATCTAATAACATACACCCCCCCCTGCAAGCATCCCTTCGGTCACATGGTGACAGATGATGCAGAAATTCTAAAACTCCACTGGTTTTGTAACAGTAGGACAAGCCTACAAATGTCTTGTTTAAGGCTTAAAATGGCTGAGAGGCAAATTGAGAAAGGAGACTGATATAGTTACTCCCAATTTTTTTTTTAGTTACAATAACTTCCCAAACTCAGTTTTATCATCCAGTCACAAGAATGTAGCATCTTTATTTTTCATAATTCCTTTTGTATTTTTGTGGGTTTTCAATTTTGGTTTTCACATGTTCATACAGCAGTGTTTATTCACAGAAGCAAGAATGAGATACTACCATAAATAGGATGAATCAATTATTTTTACACTGCAATAAATCAACAAAATATAGTCCCATGGTCACAGGGCATATATGATCACTCTCATAGCTGCTAAAATTTTAAGAGTAGGGTGACACTGGATCTGAATGACACTGAATCTTGTACTTTTCCCTGTCTCCTTTAAGTAACCCCCAAATTTTGCCGTAAATGCATTACTTAACTATGTATAAAATAAGCTTAATGCTGCATCTCTTCAGATATAGTTCATTGAGCTCAATGACTAAGTGTTCATTACTAAATGTTACCTAGCTGAATGAATAGTACATGAAGTGTATTCCAAATACTTAAAACAACACTATTTTAAGTAATTTACCGTTCATAAAGTTGCTGCTTTATGGGAATCAACATCAGGTCATCTGTGGTTCCACTCTGAAGAATTTTCAGCAGTGCATCTGTCTCCCCAAGGCCGTAATTCAGCTTTGCTTCGGTGAGCTCCACAGTAAGGGGGTGCTGGTGCAGATCCAGGTGTATGCCAGACATAATATGAGCACGCTCTCTCTGAAGTCTTTCAATCTCTCTATTTCTGCTTTCACAGAGCTGAGATTTTCCTTCCACTTCTGTTGCTTGCTTGCTTCTAGGTTTCTTTTCTGCCTGACTTTGTAAATCAGCTGTACTGCCACTCAAGCTAAGTAACAAAGAAGGAGGACTGCCCTTAACACCACACCAGTTGCTAAATTTATTGTGTACAGGTAAGTCACGAAGACTGTAGCTCCGAGGCCTGTGAGGCTTTGCAGAAGTAGTATTTTTGTTCAGAAGGATTTCAGTGTCACATTCGCTTTCAGACAGAGAATCTGTATTGTCATCTTGCAAGGAAGTCTGCACATCACTCACATCAGAGAGAGGGAGAGGGCAGCTATTTTCATTTTTCCAAAAGAAATCATGAAATTGTAGAGAAGATGCTTCTACTTGAGGTTCTGAGGATTCGTCAGCATTTGTCTTATTTGAAGAAGTGGCACTAATTTCTTGTTTAAAAAGTAAGTCAGAATTTGGAGGTGAGTAGTTATGAATCAAAGCAGTATCAGAATTATCCACATATTTTTCATGCCTGATTCCTCCTAAAGAGCCTCTTCCTCTCCTTGTGACATACATACAGTGAAGTGAATGTTCCAGTGGACTGTGGTCTCTACGATCATTTGTTAAAAATTCCCTGTGGCCAGAGACCTCTAATGTACTACTAGAGTGATAAAGTCGTTTTGCACAAATTGTAGTGTGTGTGTCAACCATGAGTCCATGCTTTTGTTTCAAGTCTTTTGTACCACCTCTTCCTAAAAGCTCTTTGGCTGCATTCTTATCTGAGAAACTGCCAAATGTCTTTCTTGTGTCCTTGTTGTCTCTGGAAGTGCTTGATTCACTGTCTGTTTCCGTCTGTGAAAAGTTGTCCATGTGCGGTTCCATGCCAGACCGTGGTAATGACCTCTGCTTTCTCTGACTGCGAAGGGGACTTGAAGTATCACTGGAATATTCCAGAGGCCCCTTAGAAGAGCAGACTGACTTGTTAAAAGCTATCTGGCTGTTGGGACTAGCACTAAGAGTAAGAATAGGGGAAGAGGCCCTATCAACTAACAAGGTGTTTTTGTGACAAAGTTTTCTTTCTACTGGAATCTCCAGTTCATCGACAGTTCTTTTATCCTGAGCATAAGATGCTGGAGATTGAAAGGTGCTATTAGTAGGGCTGCTAACTATAGTGCATGAAGAATCATCTTGCCCTGAACTCAGCAAAGACGATGCAATAGATGAAACTCTGGTACTAGCAAAAGCAACGTTCTGCTGTGCATTTAATGTTTTTTGAAAACCTAAGATGGGAGTGGAGGTTCTGGGTAAGAGAGGCAGACGCATAAAAGAATCTTCCAAAATGCTGTCGAGACTGTCATGGAAATCAGGATTACTCAAGGTTCTCATCTCAGTTCTTTCTGGTGTTCTGTCTTTGAAAGAGAGCATTTCCTCTTTCCTTTTGGGAATCTTACCTACTGCATCTGCACCAATCCCTTTCAAATCAATGTTTCCTGCTTGAGCTGCCCTCAATTCATTTTCCATTTTTGCTTGCACTAGTTTTACTTTGTGTTTGCTTTGAGGTTCTGAAATCTCAGTTTGAATGCCTATATCTGCTGTAGTTTGAGTGCAGCTATCTGATCTAGTAGCCTTTACGGCCTCTTCCATTCCCTTTTGCTTGATTTTGGCATTCTGTTCGTTATCTATAATATTTTGTTGGGAGAGGTTTCCCAAGAGCTCAGAAGTGTTCTGAAGAAGCTGTGAAAGATGCATGGACAGGTTCTGCATGCTTGCCCAAGAAGAAGGTTGCTGAAATAAATCTTTGCTTGTTTCTTGCTTTCTTGCAGAAACATCTGTATAGCTTCTCTGGTGCCTTCTCTGTCTTCTGTACCTTCCTGTACTTGCTGTTTGTGTTCCCTGCTCACACGTAATTCCTGGTGGTTTTTTGGAAGACCCTTCTGACTCAGAAGGATACAACAGCATGATTTCATCAACCTGCATTGAAGAGTTACCATGCTGTGCAGAAGCATTATCAAAATCAGCAACATTATTTCCTGGATTAGTTTCCAGTGTTTCACTGGGTACATTGCTATACTGCTTGGTACTGTCACTTGGGTATGCAGATTCAAAGCCCTGTCTGATCTTGTCCCATCCTTGAAGATCTTCCATGCTGCTTAAAGTGCTTGATAGAACTTTTGCTGTAGCATATGAACTGAGATGAGAATGAAAAGGAGAATTTTGAGAATTCAATCCATTGTCCACACTGGAACATCTCATAACTTTACGATTATCCAGGTTTAATGGAATTTGATTGCAAGAGACATCACTTGCACTTCCAAAAACATACTGTTTCCAGCCAATCTTGCATGATCCATCTTGTTGCCATGGATGAATATATGGATTGATATCACTTGAACTAAAATGCATTGCATCTTTATTGTCTTGTAAAAACAAATCTGTTTCTTCTGACTGGTATCCAGCTTCTTCAACTCTCCCTTCACTACACTGAGCTACAGAACTACTCTTTGAATGGATATTTGATTCTGCACCCACAGAATGGTGAGCTATGGGCAGTAAAGATGACGGAGAATGAACAGTGCAGTCTTTTAAAGACTGGCTGCTTTGAGTTCTCTCCACATAATTTTGTAAACTTTTTGGATTATAGTTTGCAGATTTCTTATTTTGTTTCATTCTCTGCTGAAATCTGGATTTAGATTTAACCTGTAGAAAATTCTTTGTTTCTTGCTTTGAAAATTTTTCAATTCCACGAAGATCATCTTCAGTTGGTGATGGAGGCTCTACACTCATATTTAAATCTTGTAGTGATTTAGACGCAGGATATGACAAAAGATCTGCCTTAGATGAAGCTTCCAAAGTGCATTCCAGATCAGAAATCACAGCAATAGCTGGGGCTGATAGTCTATGACTTTGTAAATAAGGTCGCTGTTCACTTTGTTTAGAGCTCTTTGTATTCTGTGTAGTAAAATAAGATCTTTTGCTCCTGAATTGCACCAGCTGGGATTCTTGTGGAGGCAAATCATGGTTTTCTGGTAAAAACTTTAAGGAGGTACTTTGATTATTCATTACAGAAAACTTCAGTCTTTCTGACTTCAGAGTGTTATTCTTCATTATAGCATCTCCCGTTCTTGGACAATTGTCTGCATCATCAGCAAGGCTATCAACACTTGAACCTGTATTATTTTGGCAAAGTAAAATCGCTTTTCTGCCATTTGTACTTGTTCTACTTGGATTATCACCTGTAGGCACAAACTGACAATTGCCTTGCAGATCTACAGGCTTTTTTTCAAAACCTGAGACAGTGTGATACAGTCCTCTAGGATCAATACTACTGCTGTATGTGGGACATGTTGGACCAGATGAATTGCTCATGCGTTCAGGATCCACATTAACATTTCCTGGATACAGATTTTGCAGCATTGCAATTTGTGGGCCTATTAATTCATTCAGAGAATTTGAAGATACCATCATTTGCAGTTCAACAGGTTCTCTACTTAATGTTTTTCTCTGCTTTCTCTTTACTGCAGAAGGTTCAACCTCAGTATTTGAATGCAGTTCTTCCTCATTTCTGGTAAGTACTTCTCTCATTTGTCCTTCTTTAATAAGAATTGCCCTTCCAGTATCCCAAAAAGGTAATGATGGTATTAAAAGAGAATCATCATCATCATCATCATCAAGTACTTTTTTGGGGTTTTCTGTGCAAACTTTCTGTAGTGGAACTTTACCCCAGAGGTGCTGATCAACTGCTGTTTCATTGTCAAATTGTTCACAGTTACTTCTATGTACAGGTTCCCCATCTGCAGATGCAGAATCTTCACATGTTTCTGTGTCGGATACTGGATAATGCCTGTTTTCTTTTGCAAGAGAAAGTAAAATACTTCCCGAAGCAGGTGTCAGCTGATCAAATACCACAGCCTTATCAGACTGAGTGTCTTGCATTTGTAAAACAGCAAATGGAGAATGCTTCAAAGTACTTGTATGCAAAACATCGTATGTGCCTGTTTTACTGTGGTCTGAATCTGCAGTTAAAGAAGATTCTGAAAATGCTGTTAAGGATGGGTAATTAACTTTTGGAAATGCCTGGGGGAAATCTCTTTCTTTTACAGAGTGCAGGTCTGCAGAACTAGAGGATATTTGCTCAGTCAAACAAGTGCCTTGAAGTGAGTCCTCAAGGTGACTAAATACTGGAGATTTTGAGTCACCCAGTAAACAAGCAGTGTCAAAAGCATTAAAGTTGTTGGAGCTTTGAAACTGTGTATCAGTTGGAATATCTTCTGCAGAGTAGGATGGAAGTGACTTTGATTCTTTACTGCAAATCTGTCCCAGGCTTTGAAAAGCAAGCAAGGCTGATTCTGGTACAGTCACATTAGAAGCACAAGTGTAGTCCTCTAGGTACTCACGCATTTTATTTTCTCTTTCATCATCACAATTCTGGAAGGAATCTTGAATTGCTTCCCCCTTTTGATCTGTTCTCACAACTTCTTCAGAGAGTTTATTATTCTGAGCATCTGTGGCCTCTGTAACTGCTGAATTATTTTTCCTTTCATCTCCTTTTTGATTTAGAGAGCAAACATCAAGAAGAGGTACAGATACACTTAAATTGGTTGATTCACTTTCAAAGTATTTTGCTTTTTCAAAGAGAACAGCATCATTTTTACATTTGTCTCCATTGCTGCTGATTAAAAAATCATCAAATGAGACTGGGCTATTCAGGTGACTAGCAGAATATTCAGAAGTATAAGAATTCCTATTATAATTTAGAAACTCTTCACTATATTGTGCATTTTCCCCTGGGGACTTGTTCAGGCTTTCTGAAAGGGTTGAAGCATTCTCAGAAACAGTGCTCTCTGGACAGTCTACACAGCACTCTTCAGAAGTCCCACGTTCCTGAATCTCTCTAGGCTCACTCCGATATCCAAATACATCAGGAAACCTTGCATTATCTTTTTTACTGATTGTTATAGCATAGTTCGTGTTTAGACATTTCTCCTTCTCATCACGTTGCGATAAACTCCACGAGTGAAGTTCTTTCTGAGTTGTATTAATATTGTGAAACGTTCTTTGAGAAGAGATGTCTAGTAAAGAATGCTTTATTTCTTTTCTCATATCTTCCATCATTTCTTTCTCTGAAGAAGAAAGCAAGTTTGAATTATCCAAGAGCAGTGAATGAGACACAATGGCACCCTTTTTCTCTTGAGCTGTATCTTCTACAGAATTAAAACAGTCTTTTGATAGTTTGTTAACCATTAAATCCATGCTATGTTCTTCATGAGAGCTGTTAACATCCCGAATTATACCTTCAGAAGAATCTGTTTTTTCCAAGGAAAATGAATTTCCTTCTGACCCTTGCTTAAGTGCAACAGTTACAGATTCATAACATCCCATACTATAGGGAGTAGAAGAGATGTCCTTCTCATTGACAGGTTGCCCAGATGCAGCAGAATCAGGTGCACTGTTAAAGGATCTTTTCTCCTGTCTGTCCAGCATGATCCTGGTTTGCAGGAAAGCAGCACTTTTACTTTGTATTTTATCAGAAAGTGATTTATCTACTCCCTTTTTGTCAACTGTAACAGGTGCACCAACACAGACCTCATTCTCCAGTAATGTTTCATAATAAGGAAGAACAGCTCCAGTTCCAACACTGCTATTAGATGGTTTTGTATGTCCTTTCAATGCAGTGGGAACATCTTGAACAAGATAGGAATTGTCACTTACTCCAAGGTATAAAAGATGATTTACAGACTGACACAGGGAGTCTTTAAGTGAACCTTCTTGAATTTTTTCAGTAGACTTTAGAGTTGCTGGTGGATTTTGTGGCTTGTTGGTGTTTTCATCATTTCTAGAAAAGCTTGTAGACACCCACTGGCTTTCTTTTAAGATTTCATTTAATCTGCTGTCATCTTGTGTCAGCTGGCAGCTGTCTTTGTTTTCTGGGAACAGTTTGTTCAGGTTTTGTAGAACTATCAGTTCTACCTCCTCTGTCTCTTCTACAAACATCTGCTTTTCTCTGTCTGCTTTGGCTACTTGCTCTACATTTATCAAATGCACTTTCTCCTTCTCCTCAACTCTGGAGGCTACTGGATCCGATTCACAAATATCAGGTCTATTTCTAACAATATTTACATTCAAGTTTTCTGAAGTGCCATCCTCAGCATATTCCATAGAGCAACTCATATACGTATGGTTGTCCTCTTTAACATGGAGACTTTCAGATTCTCCTTCAATTCTGCATTGGTCTATTCCAGTACTATCATCAACTGAACAGTCATGTACATTGATGTCTTTCATCACTGTGTTTTTTATATCCATAACAGAGTCCACTGAGCCACTGTCTTCACTCATTTCAACACGATCATAGTAATCCTGTGTTAACCTTGAATCATCTACTGACAGAGTATTCTGTTCTAGTCCTGAAGCTGTAAGGTATCTTTCAGGGATCTCAGATTGATTTAAGATTTCCTTATCATCTCTGTCACAATACATCTGATGTACAGCTGGAGTCTCTTCAGTAAATAAAACAACATTTTCATCTGTGCATATGTCTTCTTGCCTTGTAACAAGCAGCCCCTCAGTGTTCATCATGATAGTTTGTTCTTTACTTCCAGTCACTTCACATCCATTA
Organism: Apteryx rowi; assembly: GCF_003343035.1. NCBI lineage: Eukaryota > Metazoa > Chordata > Aves > Apterygiformes > Apterygidae > Apteryx > Apteryx rowi. The sequence continues at coordinate 1,151,873 of NW_020448119.1, read as the reverse complement.
ACCTTGTTTTCCTGGTAAAAGTTTTCATGGGCCAAGCAGTTTGGTATACAATGTTCAGTTAAATTGCTAGAACCTACTTGTTTTTCATTTTCAGGTTTTTCTAAAATATTTTCTTGCCTACCTGTCATTATTACTGTTGCAGCTATGTCCTCTGTATTAAACACATTCTCTGTTGTTGTGTCTCTCTGTAAAAGCCCTTCACAAGCATCAAGGAAGTCTGAAGTATTCTGAGTAAAATCTGTGGTGCTGGAACATCTGGCTGAAGGAGCATTTTGGGCAGCAACAGAAAGCTCTGGTGAATAAATATCTATTTCTCTTTTGTCACTCATTTTATTTTGGCAAAAGTTACTTGTCTGAAGACAGCTATCAGAACACACAACTCCTTTTGATTCCTGAGTGTGTTCTACACCAGTGCTTACTACCTTTGATCCCTCTTTTTCTGCCTCTTCACGTGCTGCTGTCAGGCACAAGTTTGTATAAAACTCACACTGAACTTCACAAGCTACAATATCAATAGGTTTCTTTGGATTCTGAGATAGGCTGCCTTTAAAATTCTCTCTACTCCTATCCTCAGTTTCACTTTGGACTTCGACTACCGGGTAGTCATGTAAACTTTCAATCTGTCTGGATTTACTTTCTAATGTATTTTCTTCTAGTTTGATTACAGCATTGATCAATTTGGTCATTTCTTCTTTTGTACTCTGATAAGGAACCATAGTTTCTTCTGAATCAGTTTCTGCATTTTTAAAAAACTTGGATATTTTGTTCATATAAGGACTCTCCTCTTGGAAAACAGTAGCTAATGAATTTGTGTTGTATTCAAATACTCTTCCCAACTCTGAGTTTACATACTCTCCAACAAGCAAAATATTCTCTGAACAGTCGCTTTCAAAAAGGACTTCTTTCTCTTCTCCTGATTCAAGTGAAGATTTGTTCCAAGTTTCTGTTTCCAACAGACCGGTTGCATCAAATTCCACAGAAATATCAGTCTTATGCATATTGTTTTTCTGCCCTGTTGATTTTGAACAGCATATTGTGCAAAGGCAGTTAGAACGTATCCCAGAACAACTTTCTGGGGCACTAACTTCCATAGTAAGATTAGATCTATCATCACAATTTCCTTTCACTATTGTGACATGCTCCAATAGTTTATCATATTTTTCAGTCTCAGAAGCACTTTGAAGAAGATTAGCTTTCTTTGCAGCTTGGTAAAATATGCCTGAATTGGGTTCTGGGAGTGAATTATTTGTACTTTCACAAAGAGCAGTATGGAAGGCCTCAGTGCCTTTCCCATTTGTGTTCACTGTGAGGTAACTTACTTCATTTTCCACTAGGTTTTTATATTTGGATGAAAGTTCTTCCTGAACTACAGACTGAGAACTCAAGATACTGTGTTCTTTACTTTCACTGCTTTCTTCTCGTATGATATCGGCACACAATGTAGAGTTTTCTGAAATATGTTGGGATAAGCAACTTGCAGGACTGTCTGCTAGTGAACATTCATGGGAATAATTTTTTAAAGCAATTTTGCTTTTAAATTCATGATGATTTAATGAAGACAAGTCTTCATCCTTTGCTTTGTATTCTTCATTGTCTCTGAATGAAGGCATCTCTGAGACAATCTCTGCCAAGCTGTCTGTGCTTGTTTTCATACAGATTATCTCTTTTTGAGATATTGCTATTGGTGTTGCAGATTGGTCATAACTTGCACTGTGAGCAAAAACTGAAGGGTTGCATTGGTATGTTATTTTCTCTGAAGAAAAATCTGTGTCTGTTGTTATTTCTTCTGCAGACATTTGTTCATAATCCATATCTTGCACTGTTTCCAGATTACTTTCTCCAGACCTGAGGAGACCTACCATAACAGCTGATTCTGCTCCTTGTCCAAAGAACGCTGGAAGCACGCAACTGCTTACTGGATAGCAGGTCTTGTTTCTTGTGTCATTGAGAAAGAAACCCTCATCACAACATGTTGGTATTTCCCTTCTTGGAAAGAGCTGCTCATAGTTTCCAAATTTTACTTGTTTTACTATAGATACCTGTGTTGAGGCCATATTAAGAGCAAGTTCTGTAGAACATCCAGTGGCAGGGGCAGAGACAGGTGCACTTCCGGTGTCTGTTATCTTTGATTCTACCATCAAGTTATCACAGTCATCATCTAGGTAATCTTTTTCAATAGTTCTGAAGAAATCATCCTCTAAATCTGCATCTACACAGACATTTCTCTGCTCCAAAATGTGCACAGGCAACACGGAAATAAAAGATGGTTTTTTCAGATCATGATCTTTTGGCAGCACTGGATGAGTTGCAGGGAGAGAATCCTCCTCTTTTCCAGATACAGGTGACAAGCAGTCTGCAGTGGAGGTGCTTTCCAAACAGCTGAATATTTGCATGCATTCAGTGATAGACCTATAAGTAGGCAATTCATTCAGTTTTTCACGTTCAGGATGAGTTGACCTTGAATGTTCACAATAATCATGTTTTGCTGAAATAGGAAGAAAAGAAGAGCTTGGTCCTACTGAACTAACAAATGAGGACATTACATCTTGAGATTCCAAGAAAGTATTTTCATCAGAGTTTGCCCATCCTTTAAGAGTCCTATTTAATGATCCATTCTCAGAAACTCTGTTCGCATCTGCTGTTGTTTCAGTTTCAGGTAAAGGTACTTCTGATGTGACAGAGGGGAACACTGTGTTTATTTCATTTATACTGTGTGATAAATGAGTAATTCTGTTCATCTGCTTTGAGCCAGAAACAAAAGACACTTCAGCAGCTGACTGCTTCAGATCATCTTTCTTCAACCAACCCTCTGGTTTGCTTAAAGGGCACAGACGAGCATCTTGAAATTCCAAATTTTCATGGGAAGAAGGTGCTGTTATTCGGGGGTTGCTGATTTCACCCTTTAAGTCACATGAAGGCCAAGCATCAGTAGTAAGCAATGGTTTTCCACTTGTGCAATACAATCTTTTATCAAGAGACCTTTCTTGTTCTACAAAAGAGACCTTTGTCTCCTTCAGCAACTGCTTGCAAGCATTACTGGAAGCAGGCTGTGCCTCAGTATCCAAATAAAAGGAACTGCTCAGCTTCAGATCATAACTTGTCCCTTCTCTCTCTGTGTCACAGGTCTTGAGTTCATGGTCTTCCTCAGTTTGTATAGTTGGTGATCTAGGAGACTCTAACTTCCAAAAAATCTCTGCTGGCACTTCATCAGATGAATCAGATTTGGATTCTTCTATCAGCTCTTCTGCTGGAATCTCTTCTCCATCAGCCAAGCTGTCCAGAGAAAAACTTCTTTCAGCTTTTCCCAGTCTCCTGCGTAATGCATATGATGTCACCAAAGATGAAACATGATGATCAGGTCTGCTTTGGTAAAACTTAGCTGGCTCGTTGTGGGCTTTTAACTTGTGAAATCGGTTTTTATTTTGCTTTTTGGCTTTATTTTCCTTTTCCACCAGAGAGTCTTGTGACATTTGACTGTCATCACTCTCAGAATCTTCTGGATTGGTGAGACATTTATTCCTGTCAAAATCTTCTTGTTTCAGTTTCTCTGTGAAGGCTTTTGCATAAGCACAGGAGAGAGAATCTACAGAGTAGGAACTGTCAGTATCAGAAATCTCATTTTCATCATCCTCTTGCCAGTTCCCTAACACATCTGCCACTGTTTTGGACACTCCAGCACTCAACATCTCAGCACTGTGCCATCTTTTTTCAATGTAACAGAGTGGTGCCTGTGTGTTTATCTTGGTGAGATTTCCAACTGATGTTGCTGCCATCAGAAATTCTTGCCGTTTCTCACAACTTGGCAAGACTGAGCTTGGTGCTCTCTTCAAATTCTTTGCTGTTTGGTTTAGATGTGCTGATGGTGGCTTTCCATACACCTCTGTTTTCTTCATTTCTTTAGGAAAGTTTTCTGAAGGAGAACCGCGGCCTTTTGCATTGATATCCATTGTAGTCTTTTTATTGGATACCTGAGCTCTATTTTGTTCTAGATATCTGCTTACAGGCTGACTTAAATCTCCTAACACCTTTGCTTTTGTCATTCTTGTTCCTGTAATAAAGGTCTCAGGTTCATCTTTCTCTATAAAATGATCAGGAGAGCAACTTTTAGAGGGCTGGTTTTGAGATCCAGTTTCCCCTGGGCTGTCATCCAACTTTTCCATTTTTTGATCAATTTTGTTAATATGAGCCATGATAGTTGAGTCATTAGAGACCTTTTCTGCTCCTTTTTTATTTCCAAACAAGGATGGTTTTTGTTTTTCACTTAGCTGCCTCTGGACTGGAAAGGAGATACCTTTTTCATCATTAAGGTCATCTCTCCTGGAAATGTCTTTAGCTTTTCTGTAAAGATATTCTACAGATGACAGCTTCCCTGATGGACTGCCTTCACAGCATTGATGAGTATTTGGTGAGGTAGATAACTCTGAGACAGTCTCCCTCTTCAACAAACAGCTGGGAAAAAAAAGAAGAAAAAGCCTAATCCTCACTTGAATAATGTACTTTACAATGCTACCACACCAGTCACGTATTGCAGTTAAGAGTAACGACACATGAAGCAACAATCTTAATGCCTTTCAAAAGCAAATTCTAGCAGAGAATAAAAAAAAAAATGTATTCTGTCATTAACCATATAGTCCCCTACCTGTCCTAAAATATTTTATGTGACACAAATGAATGGCTTAATGCTAAAATAGAGATATCGTATTTATTCTATGTAGGCTTAAGTAGCTGCAAAAGTTAGTTAAAAACAGAGGATAGTTCTAAGTCATAGAAATTCACTTAGCAGGGTTTAGCTATTCCTTTCATCCAGGTCTACTGGAACATGCTGTGGTAGGCACTTTAGCACCCCAATTTTCTAGCACTGTGAAGAGAGGTATATTTAGCTTGAAAAAGGCTGGTCAGCCTCAAAGTCCAAGCCAGAATCACCCTAAAGATATAAATACTCTAAGGGAAGAGTTTGACCATAATCAAGATAAAATGGTGCAGAAATTAGTATTTACCAACAGTCTGAACAAGGTAAGAACAGAGAGTTAAACCAGTTCTAGAAAACATTCACACTGGGGTAAAACGTGCAGAAATGCTTGAGAGAGGAAAGAAAAAAACACAGTGAGAAAGACAATGTCATAGGGCTAAGTAGGGAATGCACAGTACAAATCCTAGCAAAAGTGACAAAGAGCTCCAGTGTGACATACAATATAGTAAGTTTGTTGATATCACAAGTTTTAGGATTGTTTCAATAAGTTGAAAGGCATTCTGGCTTATAGGTGACCAGTGAAAATATCCTGAATTTAAATTACTTTTTTTAAGTGCCAGAGGAATCTGTTGATGTTAACTTACCTGGGTACATGGGGCAGATGGAGGTTACAGAGTGAATGCCGCCTGTGCTGCAAGGAACTTGAACCCAGTGACTTCCTTTGCTTTTCCAGTTGATGATCCCAAGAGGCTACTGCAATATTTTGGTTCAGGACTGGGGATTGTTTCACGCTGTCTTCGTTTAGCCAGCAGCTAGCCTCCAGCTGCTGTAGGTTTTGCTTAGCTTCCAGTAACTTCTGCTTCTTGACTATCCTTTCCAGCTGGAATTTGACCTTTTTCCGTCGTATGCTTCTTTCTGCCTTTTTTAGGGAGTATCTTCGCAAGAGCTCCAGCTGCACCAGTCTCTTCTGGTTCTGCTCTAGCAGGGAAGGGCAGATTTCCTGCCCCCCAGTACTCTGTACCTCAGCCTCTGCGTACAGTGTAGATTCTGTTTGCACAGCAAACTCCCTCTGTTGCTGTTGCAGGGCAGCCAGTTGGTTATTCTCATCTATAAGCCACTGCTGGTCTGTAAACAAAATGATTGAAAGAAAGTAAAAATAATAGGGAAAAAATTATTACTATTTTGTTTCTTAATTTAATCAGCTTTGAGAGCCCATTTGAGAAAATAGCTATGCAGTAGAGCAAAGTCTTGACAAGACTTTGAGAGAAAAATGTATCATTACTGCACAGTACTGAAAGCCTTTCCATTGGGATAAGGACTCAGCCAACTGCAAGAAGGCAGGATGAGTGCGGGGTTGGCTGCTAAGGCTAAGGGAAACTGGTGGACAAGACCTTGTTTGAAAGAGAAAAGTGAAACACATTCCAATTAGATACAGTGACACAATTTCTCACAGATTATACTCAAACATCATCTCAGTTTTGTTCTTAAAATGGAAATATTTAAAGGGCCTAAGTTCAATTCTGTGCACTTTCAGGCACATGSTATATATTCACACTAAGGAACTATGACTTCAGTAGCTTTTTATTCTGAAATATGTTACTACTTCTACCTTAACTATTCTACAGTCACATTTTAAGGTTTGCATGTGTTACTTAGGAAATTAAGGTATGTGTATTGAGAACAGTTTTCAAGGGAACAAGAAGAGAATGTCATATAGAGGTGAATAGAGCCTCTCTATGTTAAGACAGGGAGCCGAATTTCATAAACATGCTAACAAGCATTCAACTGGTAAATTCCTACATTTTGAGTAAAATATATGCATTTCAGCAATCTTAAAATGCTATTGACCTCTCATCATAGTGTTTGAGAGTTTTACAACTGTTTTAAAACAAACATTTCTCTCTGTGCCTCTTTGGTCCTGTGCTTTCCTCTTTAGAAGATATAATTTGACTGAAGCAACAACAAAACAAAGAAACCTTTCAAACTATTTTCTTAAGTCAGGCTAAGGGAATTTGTGTTCAGCCCAGAAAAACAGCAAGTTCTGTGCTTGCTCTTATCAGTGGCAAGTTCAGCAAAGCAGTTCCAAACCTGAAGACTCGACCTCTCCTCGCTCAGGTCAGGATGTGCATCATTCCCAGGGACAGCTGCCTGGTACAGTTGGGCCTGCAGATGGGCATGCAGCTGTAGGAGTGGGTTGGAGATGATGCTGTAAGGGAGCCTCTCAGTAGCTACTTGCCAGCCAGTTCTGCCGACCCCTCTAAACCCATCAGATGGAAACCTCCCATGCATCAACAAACACCGAGTGGTATCTGGCTGAGGTAGAGCAACAATCACAGAATTTGCTATCTATTGTAACTACATCTGCTCCAACAAGCACTTGCCAAAACAGACTGATCAAAACCCACATATCCTGTACATGAGCACCTTAGTGTGTCATGTCCTGGAAATGAATCAAGTGCTCTCATGGTAACTAAGCAGGTGAAACCAACACCTTTACCTGCCAGGGTGAACATATCCAGACAAGCTCATATCACCAGCTGGTGCATATTTTTCATAAAATCACCACTCCACTCCATAAAGAATTAGCATCTCCCCTTTCACGCATGTGCCCTATTATTTCATAAATGCTAAATAAATACGGTCTTCTCACAAACCAATTGATTAACCTCATTAAGTTAATCTCAAGGTGACTGTTCCTCACTTCTAATTAGCTTGAAGTTTGCTACTTCTTCCTTAGCAGAAGGGCCCATATGCTTCACGGTTTGTCCATTTGGTAACAACTATTTCAGTTTTGATAATAAAATGTTACATCTGCTTGCATACTTTGACTTCTCTGAATATTCAAAGAACCTGATATTTGCAGTCAATGGGGAAGTGGTAAGAAGTGCAGAAGACCAAGTTGATTTGTCTTTAAATCCTCAGACAAGACCACTTTATTCCATGCATGGGATGTGCTTAGAGGTTTTTTAGAGTGCCCTGGTTTCAATCTCAGATGTGATGAACTGCAACAATCAAAAATAAGGATTATCAAGTAGATCACCACTAGCAGATTATAGCCAATAGCTTGGACACAATCTCCTGAAGAAGCAGAGTTTGTTCATTTTTATGCTGCTATAAATAGATACATAATCAGTTGTACAGAGGAATCCAAAAAGAATCTATAGCTGACAGCAATGTAAAAATCACAGGTAAGGTTCCTCCATAAGCAGCGCATTTCTCAAGGACGCAAGCTTTTCAAAGCACTTCCATCTTCCCAACAGCAACACTTTTTTGGCTGGGTTCAGCTTCAATCTGCAGTCCTTTACTGAGGAACTAACTTTACATATTCAGGAGGTTAGGAAATAAGAGGTATTTAAGCTTGATGTGATGAATGAGGGCTACCTGCAGCTTTATATAAGGCAGCTGAGCTGCAAGAGAGGAATTTTTAGCTGTGGCAGTTTCTGTAATGTAAAAAATATAACTATCATTAGTGCACAGGCATTGCGAGGATCACTTGCTTGGTGGCTACTGATCTTGTTAAACATCATTAGCCATCCCTGCTCCAAGGAGTCTCCTGCCCTGTTTGCACTGGCAGTGATGCGCGTGGCACATGCACAGAGGTAGGGATTCTAGCTCTAGGGTTACTCTGTAGATAAAGGGGAAGCATTTTAGTCATGATCAGTTTTTTTCTTAATAACATCTTTAACTTTCATATGGAAAACAGTTTTCTCAACTCTTCTTCTCGAGGTAAAGAGTCGTCTTTCGTGTGTTTCTAGCAAGCAGGATATCTGGCAGATGAGCATCTCTGTAACAGAGCTGCGAGCTCTAAGGTTCTAATTACACTGCTCACAAACTTGCCTCCATCAGGACCTGAGAAACAGAGAGAGCAGAAAAGGCAAGAGCATTTTGGTGAACTGCCAGCTGAAGATTTCTATTTGGCTGGGAAAAACTGCCTGCCTGGCTAAGCTTCTCATGAACACAGCTGAAATAGCAGAACTGGATAGGAGCAGAGAACAAGTCTACAGAGTCACAAAATAAAGATGCTTTGAGGGAGCTTCCCTGGTTCCCTGGACTACCTACATAGCCAACTTCTACCTCTGCTACATCCCTTCTCCATAATTTTCCCTTCAGTTTCTTCCTTGTGGTTGATGTAAATGAAAGGTGATGGACCACATGAGTTTGGGTCTGACAAACCTCCAAAAATTCACAGGCATCTTCCTCTTCCAGAAGCCAAGAGCAGATTTTGCCAAGTAGAAAAGGTGCTTTTGCATCAGGCATACTTTGCTTGTCAAGAAACTTGGATCAAATAATTCATTAGAAGAAAATGAAAGATCACTGCTACCACCTTATTTCAGTGATCAAAAACATGTCAACATTTAAGATGTTCCCGGATCAGTCTAAAAACTCTTTAAGAGGCAGTCCAACCCCACCGAGTCAAGCCTTGCTGAACATGTCTGTGTGCGAAGCAGCAGCTCTAGGGGCCAGGAGCCACTCGCAGTAACAAATGCCTCTCCAAATATGTTGTGGCTCCACCTTCTGACATAGCTATTTGCCATTCAAAATCTGATCACTGATGTAGCCTTTAGCCCTCTTGCATACCACACACTATAGAACTTCCTAGAAATAATTCCTTTCTTTTTATTTTTATTAATTCAGTATTAGTTTAAAACAAGATACCTCAACTTTGCCCTAAGCTTTCAAAGGATTCCTCAGCTTGAAATCCTTTGAGTTTTCAGATGATTTTGGCATGCAGCTGTTAGTTTGTGTCAGACCAGTAACACCAGTATTTTACCCAATTACTTTCAGGTAAGCACCAGAACAGTATCTTTCTTTATTCTGGCTTACATGATATATATGCAGCACATCACTGATCATCCTAGAGTCCCTGAACAACAGCTAATCAATACCCTGAAAAAAAGCAGAATTGTTCCCACCCCCTTCCAAATGCAGACAGACAAAAGACCCTAATATAACAACAACATTGCGGCTTTAACCTAAAATGAATTAAAATGTGTTTCAAATTCTTCAAAACAATTCTTGCTGAGAACTAAAGAAAACCTGAAAGTCTTTCGCTATAGGAGGTAATGGCATCGTCAAAAGGTAAAAGACAATAATCCTTAGAGAGGCCAAATAAGTTATCTCACAATAGCGCAAGTGCTGCACCAGTTTCCTGTTTGTTTCTATGTTTGGGGGGGGGGAGGCAGAAGTCCTGACTATATTAAAGAGTAGCAAAAGTCTCCTTCCCTTAATTGGGCTGGGATTTTAGCTTAGAACTTCAATGTCCCACCATCTCAGATGTATTTTCTTTGGTTTCATTGTGTAAAACTCACGTGGCAACCACAGATAATTCAATTTGAGTTATGGTCCTATGCTATTATTTCTCCTATGACCATCAGTTTCACAGTGGAATTCATTAAAAGCCTCATGTGAAGATAGCCTGTGCTACCTTCCAGGTGACATCATTAACGAAACGCATAGAGAGAGCACGTCAAGCGACGTGTCGCAGTTCCACGTGTCAGCTGTCTCAGAGGGCTCAGTGACACAGGGGAGCAGCACGCCAACTCTCAGCACTCACCGGCAAAGCTGATTCAACAGTGCTGCTGGGGCACTGCAAAGAAGGCACCTTAGTCCTGTTAATCAAAGCTTGATAGCTGCTCTCAAGGGAAAGGCAATTATAGAAGAAAACTAGTAATAAGTGGTAATAAAAGTTCCACCCACAATACAAAGCATAAATAGGACAAAAACACCATGAGTAATGAAAGACGACAGCAATGAAAGGGAAGTGAGAGAGGGGAGGAGGCAAGCACCCACTTTCTTGGATCTGTTGGTTGATTAGGGCTTGGTCGTTTTCTAGTTCCCGCTCTGCTTTGATCTGTCCCGCGAGGATCTGCTGCTTTAACTCCTCAACATAGAGCTGCTGCCGTTCAATTTGTTTTCTGTGGAAAGCTTCCTGGTCTCTCAGTTTCTGCTTGTACTCTTTGTGCACAGCATCTATCTCTCTGCTGTTAAAAATGCTGTTAGTGAATTTAAACCAGAAAAAAACACCAAACAGTTGTAACAAAAGAAGTCATCTTACTAGACACAGACAGACAACATTCAAGATGTTGTTTTGTTCAATAGAAGTGCCAAAAACTCATGATGGTAAAGTAGCTGTGTATATACATGTCACAGTAGGCCACAACCCCATAAGCATCAGAAAAAGCCAGCAAGCATGAACTTTCTCATGATGAAGCATAAAATTCCATCACCAGAAAGATAATAGCAAAAATAATTTTAAAAATACTATCACTTGTCATTTTGCTGCAGATCTTCCTAAAAGGAACTTGGGGAGAGGGATTGTTTATATGTTACAAAACTTTATAACCACTATAGAGGGTGTTTTTCATCTAAGTACCTCAAAGTRCTTTACAGAAATGACATTCTTCTCTTTACAGTTCAAAAATATTTGACTTGGAAAGGGTTACAGGAATTGTGGAGATTACACTGAAAGTCTCTGGCAGTAACAAGAAGAAAAAAAGGTATCTCACTAAGTATATCTCAAAAAGTTTTCTATCTCTTATATAACGTTTTATATCTCTTCATATCAATATCTCACCCAATTCTCTGCTGGATGCTACCACTACATTAGGTTACTGCTTTTATATTCGAAGCAGAATTATAATCAGAAAAGTGACTAACTTGTGAAAAACTTGCTTAAAACCCCTCCAACAAGTTTGTTTCCCAACTATGTGCCAAAATTATACACATACACACACACTCTCTGTAACAATCAAAGTAGTCTTAGCTTAGAAATAAGCTTAATAATAAGTCTTAGTTTAGTAATCTGGTTTTACCTTAATGCATGGCAGTATTGGCTATCCATTGATACTCTGGAAAAAGGGACATCTATCCTCTACCTTTCTGCATATCAGCAAATTCTTAACATTAAAGTTATATTTATGGAGGTGATGCATGATCTCTGCTTGCCCTTTTGTTTCTAAAAACCACGTTGTTGCATGTAACCTCAGTAAATTCAAAATTTAAGTCTTGAAAAAGATTTGTTAAAATATTTTACTAATGAATTAAATGATGTATTAAAGTATATTCATTATTCTTTTAAAGAGAGCAAAGATATCAAAGCTTTATAGAGTCCCTGAAACTATAAAGAAAACAAAAATATAATTTCAAAGGGAATGCTGTGGACATACCATGTTATTTGTGAAATTATTACCACTACAGAGGCCATCTTCAAAAGCATGGAAGGAGCATTTGGTCTTTGCTACATAGAAATTTATCTGACCATCTTGATCTAGAGCCATAAGTGTGTGTTTGCAGCAGTCATTTCTACAGCAACAAATTCTTATATTTGAAAAGAAGAACTTGATTCTGTGCGCTAGATTAGCAGGTGAAACAATTAAGCAACCAAATTCCACAACTCTCCCTGAATTTCTGTACACAGAACATCCACTTTCACTTTCTTAAGATGCACAAGGAAATCTTTACCACATAAAGGCCTTACAATAATTTAAAATATTACTATGACTTTCTCTTGCACTCACCTGAGAAAAACAGAATTCAGTTTGTTTTTAATGTTTATGTAAATGTAATGCTAGCAAGAGTAGTTGAAGAGTAACATCTTCTGTTCAATTAATTTGATATTGCGCAAACAGCCAGAGTGCAAACTTCGTCACTGCCATCTGCTGAAGGGTCTACATCTCTTTGGGACCCACAAAAACAAATTACAACAAGAATGGGCAGCTCCGTGATCCATTCAGTCCTTGGCTTGGATTCAGTCCTTGTAATTTCTTCTTTAAAATGAACAGTAATTGAGCCTTGGGAAATTGGACTGAGATCTCTAGCTTGTTATTCACCTGAAGTAGGTTTGAATTCACACTTTACTGCTGCACTGAAAGACTCTGTATGTCCATTACAAATCTCAAGCTATTTTCACCCCCAGGAAACTACATCTGGCCTAAAGAACACATAACACGACCGCTGCGAAATGCAGAGCTCCCTCTCCTGATTTGCATGTACGCCATGCCATCAGCAACTGGGGGATGAACTCAGAGGTTAAAGGTAGGTCAGTGAAGAAGAGGAATCACTTTTTGAACGTAAAGGTAAATCTGAAGGGTCTTATTTAGGAGAAGCTCCCATGGTTTTTATGATAACTCTGAGGGAAGCTTTCCCTGAATAAAGTTTCCAGGATATGTTCCTTATTTTCCAAGGTAAATGTAATGGAGCAGCAATAGAATCTGGAGGTTGAAGTACTGATGGGAGACAGAAGACCTCTCTAACTTCGGAGCAGTTATATCACTCTCTGTGCTTTCACGTACTTAGGTCACAAGCTGTCCAGGGCAAGGACCGCCTCTGATGCCTATACACTACTTATACACTACTTAATGTAAAAGAGCCTTGGTGTCAGCTGGTCTTTTCTTGCTGATATATTAAAAGTAATAAACCTTAATAGCACTGGTATATGTTAAGTCTCTGCACACACTCCGAGGATGAGGAAGTCTTTAGCCTGTTTTGCTAACAGACATATGAAAGCTCTGATTCTTGTGGTGGTATGAAATTTGAAAAATCTGAGCCTAAAATTGTTACTGAACAATTACATGACCTTGGACAAGTCACTTAGTCTGAGATGTTTGAAAGAAGCAAGTGCATTCATCCAAGAGGAGTGAGGAGGATCTATTAACCTTATCAAATACCAAAACAATCCAGTATTAGAAGAGCTGGTTTCTATTCGTTTATCATTATCAGCAGTATTCCATACGAGATTGAGGAAACTGAGTAAGTCAGTGCCAATAAGGCTGAAAAAGCAGAGCTTGATAATAAAACAGTAAACAGAATTCTTGTTCTGCAACTGTTTTCTAAAACTAGATAAAATAAGATCCCTTTTATAAAATCTCTTGTTATTCCTGACTGTGACTTTTTGCTCTCAGCCATGCTTTACCATAAATCAACCTATAATATTTTAAACTGTTTACAAATCAAAACCCAGAACATTTAAGTATGTGAAACAAAGCATTTCAACCCAAAGACCTCAAAATGCTTTGCAGAGGTAGTTAGGTAACGTCTGTTTACAGCTGGGAGAGGGTAACAAGCTCTTCATATGCTTTCCAATAGCACTGACCCCCTCCCCCCATATTACAAAACATCAGAGAAAAACCAGTGCAAACAATGCCCACAAAGCTGTGCTTCCTTGCTGTTCTCAGCAGCCCTCGCGTAGTTGCTCATGTGCGTGGTATTGGCTTTTTGCTGAACTGACACAAAGCCCCAAGAGCCTTCTCAAAAGGCACATTTGTGTGCACATGCAGCACAGCACTGGGCTGCCCAAACTAATGTTGACAGCTCTATACTATCACTAAGCCTCCTAAAGGCAAAGAGTACAAAGGCATACCCATACCTCACTTTAAACCTTAGAAAAAGAAATACAGAACTATTATTATGTATGTTTTGATGATGCAGTTGGTTGGTATGATTAGCTCTTTCTCTACAGTTAAAGTTTCTATAGTAAATGTAGGTGGATTGTCTTACCATTGGTGAAGGCATATATACTAGTTGCAGTTCTTTTGCTATTTCAGTGTCTTTGTCTCATCTCCTAATTTTAATATTACCAAAAAAACAACCAAACAAAAAGGAGACGACAACAAAAAAAACAGACAGGGCAGTAAGGACAGGCCCAAATACCTGAATATAGAGACTGAACATTAAACAGCTTTTATGAAGTCACTTCTTAAAGATGGTTTTCTCAAGTGAAACAAAAAGATAATGAAAATTCATGCACTGCCACTTACATAATACAGGTATGGCAGAAAATGGATTTTTTTTTTTTTTTTTAACTGGTGGTGAGACTACTGCTCTTGAGAATAAAATGCCTGGCTGGTTTGGGATACAGACCTGCCTCTCTCAGATGCTGTTGAAACCAAGAACATGAATTCAGAATATTCCTCTTGTACTTTGGAACATATCACAACATGCCAACATACCCTTGCTGGCTTGTGAAAATAACACCACAAACTAAACTTAAAAATGAGGTGACAATGGCCCCAAAAGCCTGGTAGCTGAATCACCAAACAGACAATTTAAAGATCAATCAGTTTGTGAAATACATATTTGAATAATTAAATAATTAAACTAAACCCAAACATCACTAATTTATTAAAAAAACACAATCATATTCTGAAATAGGTAGGGGAGGTCTTCTAAAACATGTCTTAATCTTACCAGATGTACTGGTAAGATTTAGACTTGAAATACAGGAATCCTGTGATTCTGGAACGAAGTACAGCTCAATTTCTGCTATTGCTTGCGTTCCTTCCTTCCCCATGAACAACCTGCACTCAGTGCAATTCTAGCAGGAAATAAAATAATACAACCTCTGGACAAACATAAGACAATCAGCTTCATTTCTGTAGCTATCAAGGCTTTTCTCATACATAAAAGCTTGGTTTCACAGGACTGGCATACTGTGGCATACAGCATATAAAAAAGCAACCAATACCTAGGGAAGAGGTATCCCTGCACAGAATTTCATAAATACATGCAGATTTCTAGGCGTAGCAAATGCAGCAAGAAGTGCCAACAGTTACCCCTCCTCCAAGTAAACCTTTATAAAGAGCAAGTAAAATGACAACAACAAAAAGACACCAACCTTAAACTAAATATAACAACAAATTACTGAGAAAACCTTCATACTGGACCAATACTGCTGGGCTGGTTTTCCATCTCATCTTTCTCTCCACAAAGTTTGCATGATGCACGCTAAACGAACCATTTGTAAATCCACATTTTCTCCAGCCTGTTTTGTCGTCAGCTCTCTGGGATCCTATTGTGCAATTCTCCTCCCCTCTTCCCAAACATTTCCACTGCTGGTGCAGAGCCTGGCGGCTCCTACAGCATAATGCAGCTTTCAGTAACTATGGCAGCGATAGCTGTGTGCTGAGGCAAAATGCTTTCTGCAATCAAGTCTTAAGGCTCAAAGAGTGACTCAAGTGAAAAAAAAAAATTAAAGAAAAAAACCTCAGGAAATACTGTCGCTTAAAGCTGAAATTCACCCGTTTTCTCAAATACAACCGCAGTCAAGTTAGCATCCCCCTTCTTCTGCCTGCCTAGGCTCGAGTCCCATTTTTCTTTTACTAATGATTTTTTCTAGGAGAGGAAGAGTTAATAATAAAGCAGAACAGAAGATTTTGGCAAGCCATTTTGCACGTTTGCAAAGCCCAGTGCTGCAAGCGATCCCAAGTCAGCGTTACAAGCCTATGCACTGATTTACATTTCCCCCCGCTCCATCCTCCCCCTGCCACCCGTGTCCAATCCGGGGCCCTGCGCACAGCAGCCGGCGCTACGCCGCCGCGCAGGACCGGCGGAGGAGCCCGAGCACCTCTGCTTCTGTGTAGCACAGAGGCTCAAGCATGCTCCTCTCAAACCTCTGCCTTCTCCTCCCTAAAGCAAAGGCAAGGGCAAGGGCGAAGCAGCTACGAAGACCTTGTGTTATCACCTCCTTCGGCCTCCAAAAACAATGTCAGTTATGCAATGCCAAGCAAAGGAAAAGCGGGGGAGGAAATGGGGACAGAGAAATCTGTAAAAACAAGCAGCAGAGTCAGAAACATTCAGAAATAACACACCTTTGGAAATGTGCACACACAGAGGAATCCCCTCAGGGAAGTCACCACCAGGCAGGCAGGCAAAATGTCATACACAGTTTTGATGAGCTGGTTTACTTAAAGGAAAAACACACCTCCGCAATTGATTTTTGCTGCTTTCCCATGCAAAAAGCTCTTTTTTTCTTGGCTAAACTCCCAAAACAACAGAAAGCAAATGACTTATCAAGCAACCCTTTAAAAACTCTTCTGAAACAGGCCTCTCTCTTTGGCAAGGAATCCCAGGCACAAGACACAGACACACGCTCCAGTAAAGGTCACTGCTGCCTTCCAAATTCCAGTTCAGCTGGGACTACATCTATCACGGTTCCTCCCCTTATGATTTCAGTTGCATATAGTATCACTTAGTTTCCCTGCTAAACCACTACACTTGATTTTGCTGCAAGTTTTAGAGCTGCTGTGAGCAACATAGTGCATTTCTTCTTTGTGAAATAAAATGTTTGAGGGCTCTTTTGAGAGATTCAAAAGATTTAACTTATATTTGTAAAGCACTTTGAAATTCTCAAATGAATGCTGTTAATAAGATCACAGTATTATTTTTACAAATACTATTTGGACGTGTTAATTATACCACACTAGAGTAAAAATCCTGTTGTGTTCTATGGTACCAGGTGCCTTATCTAGGGACATTTTTTCCTTTCCAGTTCAGTAGAATTTCAAAAATTCTTACGATTTTTTTTTGGTTTGTTTCAGTAGTTTGGGCACTTTCAGGAAAAGAGAGCTTACACATGTTCCAAATAGCTAAAATTCGTACCCAGCATAGTTTCCAGGACATTGTTCATTTGCTGTGCAACCCTTTTAAATGGGTCTGGTTTTGACCTCCACTTAGTTTTCTACTGCTGTACCCTGCACTCCAGCGGACCTGCTCCTGGCTTTTCTGCAAACCGGCAGGAAAACAGAAGCAGGCTTTACGTTCCCACACAGGTGAGGTGCTAAGGCAATGACAGGAGCAAGAACTTCATTATCTCCTTACTTGCGGGGATACTGCCTGCGATGACGGATGCCATTTACAAGCATACGTGTGTTTGCGGGCTGACAACAAGC
The DNA here is from genome assembly GCF_003343035.1 of Apteryx rowi. Lineage (NCBI taxonomy): Eukaryota > Metazoa > Chordata > Aves > Apterygiformes > Apterygidae > Apteryx > Apteryx rowi. Next base: position 1,134,518 of record NW_020448119.1, on the reverse strand, counting down.
AATAGAAATTTGAGCTGCTGGGGCACTTCTGAGTAGAGTACATGAGCAAGCAGCCAGGTAACAGTACAATGAGGCACACCTTTTTTCAAGGAAAGTTTCACACTTGTACTTTTAATACTTGGGTTCAATGGTAGAAATTTGTTTTCTCTCTCATTTTCCCATATGTTTTAACATAAAATTAGAGCTCATATCAGCAATTCAGCCCCATGAAAATGAACGAGAAAAATAGTGTAATCACACTGACAGCACAGGAGACAAGACTGTAAGCAAATATCATAATACATATGTTTACCTGCTCTGAAATGAAAATTCCAGAAGAAAGCAAAATACCATCAGTTCCTAATTAAAGAGTACTTAACTCCACGAAAGCTCAGCATTTTCTGAGTGATTTTTATGTGCAGCTGCTGGGGGTTTTTTGCATGAATGAATCTCATTCTATGGTAGGACTTCTTTTTCAGACTCTTCTATAATGCCATTTTCATCTCATCAAAAAATAACCCAGTTCAATGAATTTTCAGTATACTAATAGGTGTTCACAGTGCCTACCACTGACATCAAATTTATTACATTTTAGACTTCTTGCATATTCTAAATTGGTGGTAGTTTCAGTGTAAATCCCACTGTGGTTCTGCCTTCAAAATACAGGTTACACATGCCACAAAGGTGCAAACCATTTGCAAAAGATCAAGTAGGAAAAAAGATCACAGTTGTAGAGATTTGTCTGTAATTCAGCTGCAAGTATGGATTTTTGTTTCAACGTGATAAAGTCAAATGAAAGCTTACAGCCTATCTTCCCCTTGAGGAAATCACTGTAGCACAGGAGAAAGGCAAACTAGCGAGGCCAAAAAATTCAGCATGATTTAGACGTCTTAACTTTAAATAATTTTCTTACCTTATTTCAGCAGAACATTTGTTTCCTTTATGGTTTGTACATTTTCGACTGTAAGCATAAAATTAGTAAATTATAAAGAGGTTCAAAAAAAAGGTAAGAACACTTTATTGAAGACTATTAAATACAAAGATGCTATTATAATTTCCAGGAGAGAAAGTCTCTAGGATGCAGCTTGCTAGGAGCTGTGAGAGCATATCAGAAGAACTGTCAACCATATATATGTGCACGTGCGTAATGCGTGCTTACACACATATGTGCACGCACACTTGCTTACCATGTTCTTGTATCCTCCTCTAAACATCTCCTTCTGACAGAGGAGACACTGGGCTGGATGGAGCTTTTCATTGATCAGCAAACAAGCACTCACTCTAGTCCATTTAGAGCTATATTCCTGATTACAAAGTACCTCAGTCACACCTTTTAGTACTTGACATTGCCCTGTCTTTGCAAAGGCTACTTATGTTGAGAGACCACTTCTATCTCATTTTATTCTCATATTACAGAGCTTAGGCTAGCTGTCTAGATCATAAGCAGTTAGCCCCCTACAAGGGCAAAACTACTTGACTGGACAGAAACGCAGGCTTACTGGTTACTGAAGGAGAAGACTAAGAGGACCACTTCGGTTTACCTTTGCCAAAAAACTATTCAAGTGAAACAAAAGACTAGACTACTTCAGGTGAAAGACAACCAATATTAGATGTATTTTTTATCTTATTCCTGTAACAGACAGACATTCATAAAAAACAAGTGAATACAATACCATAATGCTTTTTGTTTTCAGTGAAGTAATCATTTGAAACCCTGTGACACTGGGTTGAGACATTGAATATAAGCCACTCTCCAACATTTTGGAAATGGTCTATGCTTTATTCACTGCTCAATTAAAAAAAAAAGAAAAAAAAGACTTGAGCTACAGGGAATTTATGATTAAACAAACCTTCTGAGTTCTACAACAAATTAGCAGGGGAACTGAATTGGTAATAATGGTAATAATTACCTTCAGTAAATCATGATTCATATCCAGAAAAGCCCAATCTGTGCACTAAGGTAAGAACATCATACAAAAAAAAAGTAGATTTTTTTGTAAATCAAAACAGCTATAATGCAGATGTGCAAATGAACAGAATTAAGACTGCCCGACAGTCTCAACCAAGGCATTTCCTTGATTGTGCATCAACACTGATTGTGTGCCAATAAAAAAAATTTCAGGTTTGTTGTTTGGATATTATAAAGTTGTAAAATTAATCCATTGACCCATGCATTCTCCTGGACACTTATTTTCTTCTAAACAGTTGTAAACATGATGGGACCTATTCTATGTGCAATTCAGTTTTGTCTGAACCAAGTCCTGGTTCCAGACATTGTTCCACATGAGAAATAGGGTTTTTTTTCCAACTTACTTTTCAAGAGGAGAAGGGATATAGTGAGGAGAACGGGTAAAATTTCCATCCAAGTTGAGCCAGTCCAAAGTTCCACAGCTCAGAACAGCTGGGGGCTCAGTAAGCTACAAAACACAAAATGAGAACAGAAAGAACAGAATATCACAGCAACCCAGGAGCTTCAACTTCTCATCAGTACCATTGTGGCTGCATACAATGCGATATATTATGCATGACAGTTCACAATCTATAATATGCCTGTGACTTTACAATGTCATTATAGTTCTGCTTAGTCTTTGCTAATTTGTAAAATTGTTAAATATTTGTTACTGAGTACATCTCTTCTTGTAGCTCTGTTACAATGTGCTGCACATTTCATTAATCAAGAGATAAAGAACAAAAGCAAGTCAAAGTTAAGCTCTTTATCTCAGCTACAGAAGTGAGTACAAAAGGGCAGTTGAGCAAAAAGTGTAAAATGTTATTATGTGATAATCTGTTTTAAAAGGAAGTTTCTTGACCATATCACTTTGCAACAGGACGATATCCTTAACAAGAAAATTTACATTTTTTAAGTTACGCTTTTAGTTATGTATGTCAATCATTTTATCAAATGATCTAATTTTATTTTGAAACATTATTCTACTAGCTGACCAAATAATATCTTGCAGTAGTTAGTTCCTGTGATTAATATACCAAGAAATATTTTATTTATTTCTGATGTAGGTAACAATTAAGTGCTTTCAGGAATAACACTGCTCAGGCACTTAATCCCGTAAATTCTCCGTTTCTTCTGGTACACCGCATTCCAGATAGTGAAACAGTAGTGCAAAGAGGATATTTCAGAAAATTATCAGAAGTGGAAAGATTCTAAATTGGTCTTTTCGCTGCAGTGTTCTGCCCTTCTGTTTCAATCCCCCGTAGTCATGACTAGAAATAGGAAACGCTAAATTATTCAAGGGATCTGCATCATCTTTTGCTAAGCACATCTGAAAGAAGCAATAGTGCCCTCTCACAAAAGGTTTAGTGTCATTACAGATCTTTAGATGGAGGAAATGAAGCAAGTGAATATGATGATGTGAAGAAATATTATCTATATCAGGCTTGCTGTTAAGAGGGAAAATAATCAGGGAAATCAATGGAGGTATTAGAAGAAACAATACAGAGCCTTAGAACTTACTGATCTCCTTTGTCTTAAGAGAGCAGCTTCTGCTGGGTGGTTGAATCTGAATTTATGAACCTTGCCAAGGACAACAAGGGCCCCTGTAAACAGACAGCAACATTATTACAGAGACATACTTCATCAAACATTTAGCACAGTGCACACTAATGGTGCCTAGCAGATATACCAGAGGTTTCTAACTGTGGTATAGACTACTAAATATTCAAACTACTACAAAATAATATGTTAAAATGGAATATTCTGACCAACAGCTTTCTGACAGGCACAAAGCAGAGAACTATTCTTTACAATTTGCCACTATGGAACAGTGCACTTATTTTTCAATGATGATAGCATCCAAGCAAACTGTGGGAATCTCTGGTGTAACGTCTGCAAGTCCAACATAAGAGTAAATTCCCTGTTCATATTAAAGACTGGCATGGTTCAATATCAAAAACATAACCAATCCATTGCCGGAAACTTGTTTTTACACTAGCTTTTTAAGAATCTGGATCACTGCAAGTTCCCAGTAGCTGGAAATTTTTTTCCTTTTAAACAACCTGAAAACATGGGAGCCTGATCCATTCACCGTGGCCTGTGACTCAGTGGCTGGTATCCTCTACCTGAACTTCCTGTGAAGCAGAGGCCAAACTCATTTCAATCATATTATGCAACTGCCAAAAAAACCTGCTGCTAGCCTGCTGGCACCATTACATTCCCCAACGCTGCCTCCGACTGCAAGCCTTTGCTTTTCAGAAGGCTACAGGTTACTGCCACAAATTACTGCTGCCAGAAGTTGTCTTAATGTTGATACCTGTGTCTTCATTTTACTTTCTGTGGTCAGTTCATTTATTTGCTCTAGGCTGGAAGCTGTAGCCATGGATCAAACCTTGCGGTGCTAGGCAGCAGTAGGAGACTGAAAGCTGTATTTCTTAGACCTGTATAAGCTCCGTAAGCCCTTGTCTCTAACTTGCAGAGGCAGCTGGATGATAATGCTCTAGTGCACAGAAAAAGCAAGCCTTACCTTGAGACAACCGGCACGATCCTGTGACTTCGCATCCATTTACAGTGCAGTGTGCACCCGGAACTGGGCGTAAAGTCACAATCCCACAGCTGTTGTCTATCATACAATGGTCCCTCTCAATCCACCGCCCCTGCAAAACTACAATGCACAGATTCGTTTTACTTCATCTGCTGAAGGGGACAGGCTCGCGTTATTTCCTCAGAATGAAGTACCACGCACTGTTGACCATACGACAGCACAGTCTGTACCTCCGAGAACTATCTCACGCCCAGGACGAGGGGAGCAAACTGTCTTCTCTGATTGTTAGCTCAGGACCAGTTCACAGAAAAATGTACTTGTCTGAAAATGCTTAGACTGCTCTGTCAAAGTATTTCTAGCTCTGGAAAACTATAAGCTACTTTGTGATTTGTAAGCTGATGTGCAAATTCTTTTATTGTGTTGAATTTTCTTATTGCTATTATGACATTATTTTAAAAGTTAGTATTCTACTAACCCATTGGAAGAAGATAATCAAATTTGGCTGAATAAATCAAAGTGGAAATGCCAGAATGTTTCCAGCTTCAATATAAAGTTTCCACTCTCTGTCATCATTTGTAGCTCTTGAGATTCTGGCTGTTAAAGTTAAGGTCAGAAATGAAATGAAATAAAAGATAATCAGAGTCATTTGGGTTTTAAATCTAAAATACTATGACCAAGGACAGCTGAAAAGCATTTATAATTTATCGTGATCACCTGTGCCATTAGTCTACAATAGGCCATAGCAAGATTAGGATTGCCGGATCAAGATGTTTTTAAACTCTAATGTAGCACTTCACAAGTGTGAGGGAAATTCTAAATAGACCCCAATCACTTTCATGGACTTTTTGACCTCATAAACAGCAACAAAAATTAACTGCAAGGTTTTTGTCAACTTAAACATTCATTCTCTTCTGCTTACCTTCTTATACAGAGAAAGCTGACAAACAGAAACATTACCTAGCTATTACACAAGACAAAAAAAATTCTCCTGGTTTGACCTTATTATACTATCAAATAATTTGTAATCTCAATCTCTTACCAATGTCTTGATCTTGATCTGAATCACTTCTTCCAATTTTGGTTGTTCCTTCCTAAAACAAGAGAAAAAAAAACAAACCTAATTTAAGAGTCAGTTACTGCAGGCAAATTACACATAATGATTAAAAAAGCTCTGGTACAGCATCTTAGTAAATACCTGAAATAAATTATCTCTGACTGGATTGTTTAGAGCAAACTGTAGCTACTACTCTGTAATACTTCAGCCTGTGCCCCCCACAGTGATGCAATTGCTCTTATCCTGCTGCTACTTCAGCTTCTCCTATTGCAACTCCAGTAGGGGAAGTAACCCTCAGTGGATGATTTCTTGAACGTGCTTGAGACAAATATTTTGAATGTGAACATGTTTTGATGCTTTGAACTTCTAATGTGAGACTTGTTGGGATAAAAACGATGATTCTTTGTACAAATACCATGCATAAGAAAGGAGGCACAAAATGACTATTCAACTAACCAGCTGGTTTTAGATTTTGTAATAAAAAACTAAGTACAAAATAAAAGTAACAGAATTTGTTTAGTACGGGAACTGTGTCACAGAATATGGATTCTTCAAACTAACTACTATAAGAAAGCTTTTTTCCAGAACGTAAATGACATTTATAAAAATGTCATCTTGGTGATTGTAGATGTGGAACCGTTCCCAAACCTGAACATTAAATAAATTCACAGAAAGGAACTGCCTAGGAACAAAGGTCTTGAGGACACATAGACCAAAACTATATTGGGGGCCAATGACGGAAGGGAGACTGTATTCTTATATTACAGTGGAAATATCAACAAAACAGAGTCATTTATTCAAAACTATGAAAACAAACTACCAATAAAGGCAACGCAGTTATGGCCTGCCCAGTATGTTCCATTACCAGTTCTGTCTTTTTCCTTAGGAAAACACAGCCAGACCATTTTTCAGCTCTGAAGAGACATTAGATTTGATTATTGTAAATTGATTATTGAGCAAGCTAAAACAAGTTTAGCAGCAACTTTTAAAGTCATATAAAATCATGGTCATTGAACTATCTGATTTTTGTATTCCAGTTAGAATAATTAAATATGCCCTCTGTGCCAAGCATATTATAGTCTAGTTTTAAAGATGATGCAAGAATAATTACAAGTGTTAAGACTGAGAAACAGGAGGGTGTGCATTACTGTCAGACGATATAGTCGTGGGCAATTATGGGTAAATCCCCGTGATTTCTTGGCATCAGGGGGAAGGGAACAATTATTGTTCAGTTCTTCACAGGGCTTGGATCTCTCAACAGCGGCAAACTGAACCAACTAACAGAGCCCTCTGCTATGAGCCCCGCTGGGACCCCCTTGCTGCAGAGGCCGAAAGCTGGGTCGTGCCCAGTGCCCCTGCTCTGGGGTAGTTATCTAGGTACACGTCAGATTAACATTCAGTGGACATGGCTACAAAATATCCACCTGGCTTGGCCACATCTTGTAGGAAAACTTCATGACTTATTTTGCCTTTGACTCACCTCACGCAATCAATTGAGTTAGCACCAGGTATTTCACACAAGGAAAAATAAACCAACCCCCAAACACCTCTTTGTAAATCACCCTATTCACCAAGCAAAGAGATTATTATAACACCTCTGAAGGACATGTTTTTCCAGTGTGCTGAAATAACTCTCTGGTAATACAATTCAATTCAGAAAATTTTATCACAGCAGTATTTGTTCACAAAATTCACAATAGTTGAATGCACCCCAATTCGCAGAGTGATGCCAGCTGAGTTTAAGTGCAACAAAACACTGCAACTGAGAGCAAGGGTACAGATAACATGCAAGCAAACTTATCCATGTTAAAGAAGAAAACAGAACAGAACTAGCCATAAATGAGACCTGCTTCAATGTCATTTTTTAATGCTATTACTCTTCTAATAATTTAAATATTCTGAAGAGAGATGCTCTTTCCTAATTTGATATTGATTATTCTACCTGAAAAAGTGAAAGACAGACAATTCCAATCAAATGATTGCATAGTTTCACCTTAACATATGGAGGTATATGTTCATTTATCTGTTAAAGTCCTTTTCACATTGTTACCTTCTTTTGGCAGTGTTTCCTGACAAAGGGAGGAATTCCCAAGGCATATTACAGAGCCACAGACAGAGAGATTACTTCCTCCCTTCAGTTTTGGGAGTACTCCAACTTCCAAAAAAGTTTGTGAAGAAAAAGTATGTTTTTTTCTAAACCAATACAAACAAATCCCATATTTTTAAGTTACTCAAAAAAGCCAGTTAAATTATAGAGAAAATATTTACTTTTGTTAATGAAAGTCAGAAAAAAAGAACAGAACTTCAGAAAGAAAGGTTCTTTAAGCATAGGCACAGCATTGATTAGTGCAATTAATACTATGGAATAACAAGAGAATAGAAGAGTAACACTGCTTATTCTACACGATCTGAAGACTGCTGCCATGTCCCCTCTCTAAAAGTACAAAATAAAATGCTGTAATACGTTAAAGCCCTAATATGTAAGGAGCTGCTAATGTTTTACCTTCTTGCTGTTCAGACGAAGGTAATAGACACCAGAGTCTAAAAGATGCAAAGCACAAAGAAAAGAAAAGGCAGCATCTAGGAGCAAAGAAAGAGGGGACAAAGATGTTAGTGTGAAGAGACACTGGTTAATGACTTCAGAAGGTGACTCTTCAAAGCAAGTTTCATTATTAAAATTAATATTGTTAAACTACTTTAGTCATTGTTACAATTAGTATGTGAAAATATTTACTGTTTCCAAACTGGCACACGATGGAAAAAAATTTTAGTAGTAGCAATTACCTTTAATAAATATTTAATGTTAATGTAGGAGTGAGWAGTTCGAGTTGGATGTCATTAAGCACTGAATGTTACTACTTGATACCTAACTATTACCTGGTACAATTTCTCTGTGCTGGTCTGAGGAAAATCAGTAAGGTTTCTCTTTCAATTTAGTGAAGAATAGTATGATTTTTATCTCAAATATTTGTTGCTACTTTTTAACAGAAAAAAAAAAAAGACAACTTCCAGGGTACCTAAACTGTATCAAGTAGCACAGATCTTCAGTTTGGATGAGGATCTTTTATTAGCAGGCAGACACAGCATTTCCAACTATACATTAACACATTTTTTTGCTAATGAGTGCACCTCTGAAGAGTTGCCCATCCATCATTCATTTTATATTAAACATTATCAATATTTTTATAACTATCATTCATTTAAACATCATCAATAAATTAAAATCCAGCTTAGCGCTGATTTATTAAAAGAACACCCCTCCCCAAATATTTGACCTAGCCACACACATCTGAAAGTGGAACAAGATGAAATACACATATGATGCTATGGAAATTTCTTGGTGAAAACCTTGCCTTAAATGCGCAGCTACACAGCAAAAAGATTTCTATGAAGACAGGATTTCTGCCTGATCCTGGAAAATAGCCACTCAAATGGGATCAAAAGCAAGTAGCATTCCTCATGTTTTGTGGGCAAAAATTATTTCCATGCACATTAGGGCATTTGGGCATCTACTTTGCTTACCATACATTATCAAATAGTGTTGCACATGCATACATAAGAGGCCAACTTATTATTCCAGTCATCATGTTTCACTTTGCATAAGGGATAGAGAACATCCTCCTTTTCCTCCATTTTCATGTGTCCTTATTTTCTGTTTATCCATCTATTTGTTCTTGTGGACTGTGACCTTTACTTTTGGATAGCTATTGTTATAATGCTACCTTAATCACTCTCCCACATTCCCAAAGGAAACACACATTTTGAAATTAAAAGCAAAAATAAGGCAAGTGATAATATCTCACCCTGAGATGATAAAGCACCACTCCTGTACTGAGGATATCATCATCCATCGCCATTAGATGAGGTAAACTTGAATCTATTGTTACTCCAGCTTTTTCTTTGTTGATGTCTACGCTGTATTCTTCCATGATGGCTTTTCTGTCTGTCCACTTATTCGTCCAGTCTTTGGTCAGTTGCTCAATCTTAAAGGAAAACAGGAGAGAAAAATTTTTCACCTTTTAAGTAGGTTAATTTTTCTCACACACAAACTTCCTCAGAAAGAACAGGTATTTCCCCCCCCCCCCAATTACTGTATACTCTTGCAAAATTATTTCACCAGCTGAAATGAAGGTGTATTTCTAATTGCAGTACCTTTCTGTGACTACTAAAATAATCAGGCAAAAACTGTACTACAACTTAGTGAAGCAGGTTTAGCCCATTGAAGGCTTATTCCCACAATATCAGGAAAACATATGATTGTGCTAACTTCACAATTTCCAGACTAGGTATTTTGCCTGTCTGACAAGCTGAAGCAAAATTTAAAATCAAAACATTCAAAACCTCTCCAGGTTCATAGCGATCAAAACTCCTTAATTTGGTGACTGCACAATAGTTTCCTTTAAATGAGTTGGAGGAGTTTAATCTTAAAAGACAAAGGATCTGTATAATGAATTATTGTGATACAGTTACACAGCTTTCAGACCAGGAATAGATTGTGCAGACTTAATGGGATACTGTCCATTGCATACTAGTAAGGACACAAATAGGTAGAGAACACCCAACATGCATTAAGGGTGGCAGTTTTCTGCATATTCAGACCAAACAGGAAAGGATTAGGATAAAAACATTTTCACCACCGTGGTTTCAAAACTATGGTGATGACACCCCTGTGGAACAGGGGTGGGTTACAGCATCAAACAGATCATACACACCTTCATTTCATTCTGAAGAACCAACTCGGTCAGGTTTCCATCTCTGTCATCGCTCCAAGAAGGACTAGAATTCCTCTGTACAAACAACAATTATGGAGACCCGTGTGTTGGTTTCCTTATTCACAACTGGCAACCATGTTCTGTCACGATTTCAAGGAGATGAACTCAGGGGAAGTAAAGACAAAACAGACACATATTTGATGCTTCCTTCTGCATTTGCTTGTGAACTCCTTTCTAGTTATTGCATGCAACTCTTTGTGGAGAACTGGTGAGAGAGCATTAACAGAGAGACACTTTTGTGTAAATAAATTCTGGAGTCTAGTTTCAGTTTCTCTCAGAAAAACATACTCCTTATGGTATGGAAAGCCGAGAAACTATTATTGTTCCAAATTAAAAAACGCAAGGAGTGCCAGCTGTACTGTGAAGGCTTAGAGATGCTCACAATTTCTTGTGGGGCACAGCATACAGGCAACCTGTACCTTCAAACTACTGTCAAAGTCTGCTAGTTCACTTTTTTGGGGAAGAGGACTGCAACAAGTCTGTCAGGGAAATTACATTAATGATTAATGTTTTGCATTATCTTGGTGCTCTTTGCCCCTACAAATCAAATATTTCAAGGCATTTCTTGGCAGCAAAACCAGCTGACTCCACAAAAGACAGCAAGTAAGCCCTTTCTAATCACCACACAACAGCTTATACTATGGGATTATTAATATAACGTCAGAAAAAGGAGAAATGACAGAAAGGCAATTAGCCTTATAATCACTTAGAAATTACTCAAAGAACAATGTAATTTCCCTATAGTTACAGTAAAGCTGGAAAGGTAAACGGACAAGAGGAAACCATGCTGCTGTAGCTCCTTAGAGCACCAGCACCTCTCCAGCTGGGAGGAGTTCACACGTACCAGTTCAAAGCTCAGCAGCATCATTTTTAATCTATCAATTTCTTCGCGCAGTTCTCTGATCAGTTTTACATTCGCATCCTGAAACATTGAGACACAGATATTGGAAAAAATCCAAAAGCCAGGAGCAGATGCAGGCGACAGTAAGTAAGAACAGGCAAACCCACAACAGTATTTCCCATTACACTCTCCCAGGCCCCTGGGACTTGCTGCTCAGGGGCAGGTGGCTCCTAGGGGGTTTCTTTTCGTGTGACTTTCATCTCCTCTCTTTTTTGAGCACACATCTAACACAACGTTTGTTCCCATCATCACAATAGCTGGGCACAATACTACTTTTATGGATTTAACTTCAAAAAAACCCCATCAGGTCAGAAAACGCTGTTAATTCTGTTTTGCAGGTGAGAAAATCAGGCTACAGCAGACTAAGTCAGAGCTTTACCAACCACATTAGTAAAAGCCCTTACAAGTGGTGCACAAAGCAGTTTCTGTTTGCTCATGTGGAGGCAGTTACCTCGCCTTCAGAGGAAGCACCTCTGCACGGGCAGCTGCTGGAAACCAGCTTTTTGCAGATAGTTCAGGGAAACTGAGTCAACTGTCTCTGTGCTGCCAGTGACAATTTAGCTCAGGTCAGTTTGCCACAAGGAGGAGGAGGCAACTAGTTGAAGGGATGGAGTTAAGTGTCTAGTATGGGGTGTGTAAGAGAGCAAGGGGACACAGGTTGGGATCCTGTTTTGAGAGGCTGAGAAGTTGTATGTAACAAGARGCTGCTCCCAGAAGCCCGTGTTTACTTGCATGTGGCCTGTCAGAGTTGAGAACTGCTGCTGCCAAAATCAAACACACTATTGCCACCACTAGTAACGTCTAAAAACTTCTCTTATAGGTGCTGGTGATACTGCTGCAAATTAAATTTGGGAAACCCTCGATTAGAAGGGTTTCCTTCTTGCTCAAGATTTAATAGAGTATCTGTAGGAGGGCAAATAAATGAATTAGATCCCTAAGATTTTATACTTTTATCTAAGGATAAAATTTTGTTGCACCCAGGCCGAACTTTATTTCCAAAGACCTAGAAACTACTGGAATACCGTAAAATACTCAGATAACTGTAAATTACATAAAGACCATCATGAAAGCACAGGGTCCAAAGAATGAAATACACTTTTTAAATAGAGAATAGGAATAGATAACTTGGAGTTTAATTCATGGAGCTGTACAAAGAGAATTTACTCATGGAAGTCATCTCACTGAACTTCATGGTATATGGAAAAAGTAGAGGAGAAGGCTTTTAGAAAACCCAGGTCCTAAAGAATTTTATTATAGTAAATAAAAAAGGTTGCCTGAGTCAAGTGAGAGACATCCTGCATGAATAGTCCAATTCTGCTGTTAAATCAGAAGCTGCAAATCTGGTCTAACACAATGACATCTTTTGCTTTTCTATAGTGTTCCCTAGTGAAGGGAACTAGTAAAGGTGTAAAGTCAAGTACTCAAAGATTAGGAAATGCTAGAATCAAGAATTCTTGTGAAACCTTAAATCAGTCTCCTTAAAAGGATATGCTGTCCTTAAATTACACAATCACTGCAAGATTGCAGCCTCCTCAAAGTGCAAGTTGACGAATGCTAAATTGAAGAGCAGCAGTTCATGAGTTTTATACCTCTAGGATGTGTGGTCCCAGATTTTGATTACTATGTGCTATTTGAACTTAGCTGTGAAGACAGAATAACACATTTCCCCATGGAATAGTTTTTAGCTCTCATCAGGAAGCAGCAAGAATATTTTTAGTTCTCATCACTACACTAAGAACTCCACAACTGCTAGTCAAACTATTTTGACAGTACATCTTTGATTGGGAGTGTTCATATTTTCCTGTCCCATAAATGTGGAACAAAGACTGAAAAATGAGGAACACATACATATTAAAAGTTTGGTTTAAGTGTCTGAACTAGCACTGCACAGCAGGGCAAGGACAGAATTCAGATCTCCAGGGCAGCATCAGACTAACACCCTGCCATGTATTAACTTACGCAGTGTGCGTAGGACCCCTACACAATCTAACAGACTAATTTACCACACGGTCACAGTTCATACCCAATGAATGAAGCTGGGCTTCTGTGGCAAAAGTGGTACGCAGGTATCTAAAGACTTCATCATTTTGAGTACTGAAAAGAGGTCAGATTGAGACTACACAAGCAACCTAAATCCTGGCATGTTAACTTTTGAATTCTTGACTTTGCAACCTTAACAGCGTTCTTTTAACATGCCTAAAGGAAGGGTTGTGCATTTATAACAAAAAGTTAAATAGTAACAAATGATCCTAACAGATCTGTAAACCTGCCAATATTTAGGATAAAGACACAGAGTAAACATGTGTGTCATAACAATTCAAAGAGAAGAAGGATAGAAACTGAAGGGACAGAGAAGAACAACTAATAGGCGTGAAATTCTAAATGATTTAAGCTGCAGTGAATTAAAGAAATGATTTCTGTAATATCCAGGGTCCTATTGAGCTTTGATTAACATGGGAAAAAGAGGTATGACTTTTATTCAGAGTGCACATATACTGAATAACAGTTAAAGAATACACCCAACAATACTGAACAAGAATGAAAAGCAGAGCTCAAAGTCTCACCTCATTCACTCTGGGCTTATTAATTATATTTTTGGCATTAGAAGCATATCTTAATGTACTCATAGTCTCATTATAGCTGGAGCTGGCAGGAGAGATAGCTACAGAGAGAACACAAGCACTGGTGTTATAAAAAAGCAATCTCTTTAAAATAGCACTTTTCAAAAATGCGGATTTTTTAGTTTGGCTTCTTTAAAAACAAAACCAAAAATATCCTTAGGGATATTTCATCAAGCTCACAGACACTGGTTTCTCCAGATTCTATTTATAAGTGAGCAAATCACATTAAATCAAAGCTGTAACCTTGGAAAGACTCATCTCTTATGCTTAACTTCATGCACAATCAGCACACCTCTTCCTTTTAATAAGATTACTCCTTGCATATCCTATGAAGTACTTAGAATCTGACCATGTGAAAATTTTCATAAGCGACATAGCTGACTTTGCACCTCAGTAAAGATGTATTTTACGGGGCTAATACAGCGCAAAAATTTAACAGTGAGTAGAAACCAAACTCACTGGCCATCATAATGGTCTTGGAGTTGCCCCCCAGACTGTCCTTCAGCAGCCAGGTGAGGATGGAGTCACGGTATGGGATGTAAGCCTGTCGCCTGGTCCCACTGATGCTGCCTGTGGAGGGGCTGCCTGCATGACTGCTCTCCCCTTCGCTCGTTATGGTGTTTATGCTCTGGCAGCTGCTGAACATCTGCGAATTTTGTGCTGAAAGAAAAACATGACAGAGCTCATGAAAGGAGTTATCTTTTCCTACCATGGCTATTTAATTTTCTTAAATGTTATTATAGTTTATGAAGAAGTCACACATCTGTTCTGCTCAGCTTCTTGTTGTAAACATAGATAAAGATTAAAACACAGCACATGGGGAGTAAGTCCTATGGTTTTATTAATATCCTTCAACATAAAGAATTAGTATGCTTACCTAAAGTAGAGATGACAATCCCAAGTGTAACCAATGACTTGTTAATATTGGCACCTTCTGTAATTCGATCTTTACAGTAACTGGGATCAGCTCTTTCACTGAAGCACACAAGCATGCGAAAAATAATGCAAACCAAATAAAAATATTTAATAATTAATCAATATGAAAGCATCATTCCTTTTTCTGACATACAACAAAACAGAAATTGCAAGCTCTGCAGTTAAAAACAAATATACTTTGAACACTTTAATTGAAACATTGCTCTTTTGATTCAAAAAGCCCAAATAATTGTCAAAGGCCATTGGCACAAACTACTGTTAGAGACCCATCAAAACATATGTTCAAGCCTGAATTGGACAACCTAATCATAGTGGTTCTAAGAAAACAACTTACATTAGAAAACTTTGTAAGGGTAGATGGCTCCATGGAAAAAAACTATATATCCCCTCAAAACTACTCTCTGTGCTCAGATATCCACAGCAATTTACATTCCTGAGAAAGAAAAATGTCATGTTCTGCACAATTTCCACCTTATTATTCTCTGTCACATCCAGCTTAACCACACATTCCTCACTGAGATGTGTAGCTGAGCTCAGGGACTTAGGAGCTGCTGGAACACAAGCGACGCAAGCACTGTGTTAGGACGATTTCCCCCCTCCTGTGCTAGGCGGCCATGAGGAGCACACTCTTAGCCTGCTCTTTTCAAGCTCGGATTTGGTAAACCCTCTACTAGTTACTAGAAAAGCCACTTACTAAGAGTAGGGGGTAGCAGTTTCTGAATGGAATTAGGCTAAATGTCTGCAACAGCAAAGCACTGGACCTGAGGATGCAGGAATTCCCTTCTGCAGTGAAATCCAATACCCAATACAGAAGAACGGATGACAGATACAATGTTAACCCAATGTGCCTTGTTACCACACACAAAAATTAGATTTACTGTTATTGTAATGAAACTTTAAAATATTAAATGCCAACTTCTAAGCCAGTAACACCAGCATGTGCCCAGAACATTATCTTTTTACTCCCTCACTATATTATTACCTGCCTGCAAGGTCCACTAAGTTGATCTTGCTTGCAATTTCAGAGGGGAGATTGTTTTCCAATATGGCCTGAAGATAAAAATATGAATAAGGAAGATTATTCCTCCTACTTAATGACAATAAAATAGGTGCCTTCTTTTGTTTGAAACTGATTATACATCTGACTGTGCCACTCACTTTCTTTGTAATCTCGGGCCACTATGGTCAAACCATTAACTCAACTGCTTTCTCAGCTGACACAAAAACTACCCTCTTATGCCAATTTCCTCTCGAAAAAAACTTTACTGCCTAGTGACTGTGAAAGACTCTCTTGTAGATCTTACAAAGTTATTTTCCACTAACGTATTCCAAAGTTCTTTTGTAAACTATTGAAAAATATCCCAAAACGTTCTGTGATTACAGGATGTTAGAAGTGTGAGACAGAAAAGGTCTATTGGATCACTGAAACACTTCCCTGCCAGGGAAGGATATAATTCCTGTGCAGAAAGGCTTCATTGTCTCTGGGAGCGCACTGGGTGCCAAATGCTAAAGAGATGAGCACAGACAAAATGCTGGACAGAAACAAAATTTTGGTAAATCTTAAAGTAATACTATACTTAAACTAAGGAACCTAAATGAATGTCACAAAATGTAGCTTTAGACCTTTCTATGTGTAATTTTCACAGCATTGTAGAAGGGGCATTGCATTCAAAAGGGCTACTTAAAACTTTAAGTATTTCTTTTTGCAGTGAGTCTTTGGCATCAGTTCTAACTATCAACTTGCATAAAGGAACAAGAATACTTCAGTAAATACTCAAGACATCAGGCAGTGTAGGAAACACGTCTGCAGTGTGATCTGAAGGAAATAAGTAACAGTTTCCGCTGAGATTACTACAAGTAACACAAAACAGTGGCAACTAAACAATGCATGACACACCGAACAATGATTTTTGAGAGTAAAGAGAAAAGGAAGTTGGATTATTTTTAGCTAACCTGAGTGTAGTGGATGGTGAAGATAGCATGGGATCTGCTGCTGGCATTGTGAATGTGTGTAGCTGCTGTGATCCTAGAAAGAAGGACAAACTGTTCAGTCACGAAGGCTTGCTTCCCTGCACCCAGAGAAAGCACAAACAGCAAATGCTGCACAGGGATGGTGCTGAAGACGGAGGAACATGGAGCTTTGAGAATACAGTAGTTGTCACACACAACTTTTTGGTTTCACTTCTTTCACTGGGGCTGTTACTGTAGTTTTGTACCACTAGAGAAGTTCAATAAGATTAGTTCAGTCTACCTGTATCAAACAAATGCTGCAATTATTCACGTATTCACTTGCTTGCTTCCCTTGTGTGGACAGAGCAGCCACGCAACCCAACGCGTTCGGCAATGCGCGGCTGGCTGGCAGGCCCAGAGGCAGAGGGAGGAGGAGCAGTGGCACTCTTCCACTGACTCTGTTGCACAGACTTTTGGAAACTCTATGTTTGTTTGCTGTCATTTTGGTTACACAAATGCAAAGAAAGCCAGGTTTTGCCTAGGGCACAGGCCGGTTCACAGCTCTTTCCCTTTGTCCCTCTTGCAGCTTGCCTTGACTGCACAGATTTGGCCAAAGCCGGCGCTCTGCGCTGCTGCCTGAGCTGTACGCAGCCCAGCACGTCGCAACAACAAAGGAGCCTAAACTGAGGAAGCAGGAGGAAGTTAACTGATGTCCAGCTTTTGGAGGAGAATGACAACTAGGTAAAGGGCAAAAGAGAGCAAACAGCTCTACAGTGGGCAGCAAATATGACGAACAGCACTCAAGTCTGTAAAGCAAAAGAGAACGTAGAAAGTGCCCCAGGATTTGGAGGAGGAAGCAAGGGAGAAACATTAGTACTAGTTTCTCACCTCCTTCAATATACAGGGTGATTGGAGGGCAAGTTCACAACATCTCAACTATTCATATCCCATGCAAGCATTTTTATGGGAGAACATTCATGTCAGTTTTTCAGATACTCTATTTCATGATGGCATATGGTGCGTGGTTTACTACTTTTAATTGTTCTAGTAATGTTATCTATATTGGCTGGTTGCTTTGCTTTACATAGCAGCAAGGCTATGCTTTTGGAAAAGCTTACGAAAGCTTGGAAATGTTTAATGCATTTTTTTAAATTTTATTTTAAAGCGTCTGAGACTGGGTCTGGCAAAATGCCAAGAGAAAAAAAAAAGCTTAACAGCTATGCCAGATACAATAACAATAATGAGTACATATCACAAATCATATTTTGTTTATTTTTAAAACAGACAGTCATAGCCAGGGTAGTGCTAGAGACAGCCTGGTTAAAACAAAACAAAACAACACAACCCGAAACACTTAGAAGAAAGACTTTCTGCTCCGTGTTAGTACAGGAGCTGCCCTCTCCTCCAGGAAACGTGCCCCTATGTTCAAGGGCAGCTTCCCCTCTTTTCTCTCTTCCCCTCTTTTCTCTCCTGCCTGCTTAGGCCTGGAGCCCTCCCGCCCCAGCTGTTCCTCGCCTGCCTCGGGGAGCACGGGGCGAACACAGCCTGCTCCCCTCTCCTGCCCTGCACGCAGATCCTGCCGACACTCATTGGGCAGCACATCCCAGTTTACAGAGCTTTGAAGCTTCCTTGATTGCATTTACAATGGGCTAATAAATACTCTGCAGAATATTTGATAAAAATAAAGACTGCAGGTAAATAGATATTTTCTGTATATTCCAAATAAGTTTTTGAAAAGTTACCCAGAAAGAAGTTGCCTGGTTTCATGCAAATGACAAAGTTTGAAATTTCAGCAACATACAAACCTACAACCAAAATACTGAACCAGCGATTTTGTTCACATCTTCTATTTCTGTAGCAACGAGACCACCGTAGCATTACCCTAGTAGACTGACTAGAATTCTGTTATTATTTTGAAAAGCTCTCTTTTTATCACAGAGTTATATCTACTGATTGGTACAAGCATAAGTAGCAAAAATTAATCCTGCTGCATATTCTGTCTTTGTCATAAAGCAGCTTAGTTTTTATTTACTTGGCAGCACCACTGATATTCTAACATTTCAACCTCCCTTATCATAAGAGTTAATATTAATCTTAGAACTGTGATTTGTATTTGGAGGATTCTCCTTTTGAAATAATACTCTTTTTCCATCACTCTAATGGTAGTTGTGTGGTATCCAAAGCTACCTGTAGAAAGAGGGGAAAAAAATCACTCAACTAACATGAGCTTAGGTCATCGATTTCACTGGCATGCCAGTTCCCACAGTTCTCTCGTAGCAACCATGTACATGATTTAGTGTAAAAATTTTAAATACTTGCATAAAAATTAAACAAAAACATATTATCTTTTCAGCAGCTATAAATCAGTAAGTTGCACTAACAGTGAGTTGAAAGCTATACAGTCTAAAGTGCCACAAGCAAGTGGAGGAAAAAAGCAAAACCGTTTATGGCAAAAACACTTCCTGGCTTACCTTTCTTATCCCGGACAGATGGCAGAATTTTGTGGGTAGAGTTTTGAAGAAATGYGTTAAACAACAACTTTGTGAGCCCCTGTAGCTATGATTATGGATAATATGAGGATATATAGCATCTTTCAGGCAATGATCATAAAACCTGACATCCTATCACAAAGCATCAACAATGCTGTCAGTAAAAAACAGACATCAATGGAATCAAAATGTGGAGAAAGAGAAGTGTTAAATAAAGATGGGGTTTATTTGTTTTATAAAATACCTTTTAGCAATTCCTTTCTCCAGAAGTTCTACAACTTGCTTGTAGTCTGTAACTAAATGTTGAGACAATCCTGCCAAACATTTAAAAAGAGTTAAATGCATAATTTTCTCAGAAAGTTTCAGTCACTTCATTTCATTAATCTTTGGGGAGTCACAATAACAATTTACCCAACATCTGGAGCATAAAGACATTCTCCTGGAATGCCTGCCTATTCTACAAGTAGTCTCTGAACTAGTGTAACTATTTTAACTAAACTAAACTAAACTAAAACATTGTAGTCCATCCTTCAGATGCAGTGACATTAGTATAAAAATGCCTTGCACCTTGAAAGGATGGACCTTTTTCCAACTCATCAATGGAATGATGATATTTGAAAAATGGTATAGTTGAAAACTCCTCATGGTGATGCAGTTATGTCACCACTATTAATTGGGTACATATCCTGTATAGGAGCTTTTAGCTGTTGCCTCTGGATAATGGTTCTGCTCACACGACTCACAGAATTAGGAACCATCCCCTGTGTAGAATATTTAGCAGGTACTTCATTTTAATTAGCACTGAGCCTGCAACACTTAGAGTCCTGATGCTCTCTATTCTCCCCAGAGGGTATCCAAATCATGACATGAAACATGTGGCCTTTTATATCTCCCGCTTTCAGGATTTTTTTCAATTTGATTTCATTTTTAAGGAAAAAGCCAGCCAAAAACAAATGAGCGAAATACTGCATTGCAGAGCCTACTGTAGCAGAATGGTGGCTGTGACTAATGTAGCCCCAGTGGAGGGCAGCACGCTGCTATGCTGTAATTGCATTGCCAGCACCTTACAAAATGCAGATTCCAGCAGAGACACAAAATTAACTTCGACAGGCTCGTATTTCACATAAATCCAGTTTAATGTCTCCTTTGCATTTTCTGGTGATGATAACTTATCATTTGCACTGCAGAGACTCCTAAAAAAAAAATCCCGAGTTGTGAAGCAGGACTTATCATGCAATGCACCCTAGTAAAACAGTCCCTTCCTAAATGTTTTATCTCAGATTTGGAGTCCAGGGCTATTCATTTTCTTCACTTCACTACTGCACTGATTTGGGTTTTGTTTTGTTTTACTGTAGGCCACAACAGTGTGGATGAGAGGTCAGAGTATTGAAAAAATGTGATTTATTTGGATCAAACAATTTATCTACAGCCAGAGTGTAAGTCAGGATGAATTTAAAAATTCAACCTGAAATGACTATTTCTGATGTTGTTAGAGAGGTTCTCTCCTTTGATGATAATGCCTTGCTCAACTTTAAATGAAAGCAAAATCTAGCCCAAAGACGGGAATTTATGTTAGTCATTTAACAACTGATACACATACAGGAAAAAAAAAAAGTATTTGGATTACCTACACTTAAAAAAAATCCCATAACTATAGTGTACATGCATGCACACACACACAAAGTATAGGATGATTTTCAAAGAAAAGCGTTTCTTCTACTCTCTAGTGTAGCTTTCCAATACAATAATTCCAGAAGTCATCACATTTTCCATTTGAGAAAAAGGGCCATTATTTTTCAAATAGCACTAGGACTTTCAAACACAGAATATGGAAACTACCATATATTGTTTTCCCAGACCGTTTTTCAGGATTTTATTTAACTGACAAAAGCACTAATTATATAATGGAGGGACAGAGGAAATTCTTACCTACCTACATTTCCAAAAGCACTGAAATACTGAATCTAGCACAGACTTCTATAATAATTTGTTTTACAATAAGGTAAATGAAATATTGTGAATGTTGTTTGAAATGACAATGCTCTTTTGGCTGCTGGAAAAAGAAAGGTCATTTTCAAGTACTATCGAAAGACTGAAAACTCTTGCTCATCTAGAAATCTGCCTCAGAGCAAGACAGAATCTCCCCCAGAAACGTGTCTCGGAGTAACAAAATAGATTGCATCATTTCCTGATTTAAGAGCGGCTGATTCCTTAACAGTGCAACCATCTGTGAGGGAGAGGCTTGAAACAATTCCAACGCGAAGGACTGAAACACTTTTAGCATTTTAAAGGCTACAATCTCACACCCTTTTCGCGGAAAAACGATGGGCTGGGAACTATTCAAGATACTTAGTGTTGGGAGCTGACTGGACTTGCAAATGGAAAATGCATTGTCCCCTAATATCAGGGCAACTAAGCATCCTTAAAGGGGTTAAATTCCGATTTTCCCCTCTGTTTGTTTTTCTTCCGAGTGCTAACAGTACTCTGGACATCCCTGACGCCAACCACATACCCGCAGTGCAAGGGGGAGCCTGCAAGCCTTTGCTGCAAATGGCAAACACAGACGCTTGTCCTTAACGCACTGGATCTCAGGGAGATAACGGCAAATGTCTGTGCTTTGCCTGATGCTCACCATTTTAACCCCTCCCATACAGCACACTGCCTGGAAGGGGGATACAAGACAAGCTGCCCTTTTCGTAACTTTGTGGATATGTCTGACCTCTGCCATCCACCTATTAGAAACCAGATTCTTCACTGTGGTCACTCACAGGGGGACTACATATAAAACTGCTGTAGACTTCAGTATGTAGATGGCCCTCATTACAGAGATCAGCAGTTGTTGATTGCAGCAGTATATTACTGCAGTTGACAAGGGCATTTTGTACCAGCGTTGTGAACCGCTTCATTTTCTTGAATAGCATGTTATTAAAACAGAGCTAACCGTACTCCTCACCTGCATGCAAAATACTTCCAGCCTCTCTCACTGCGGCTCGTTTGCGATGTGAAGCAACGAGTGCAGTTCCACAAGGAACTATGAAACAGATCTTCTTTATTGATCCCTCTTCCCAAAAGATGCAAAGATTGGCTCAAATAAAATTGTTACAGTTCTTAATTGCGTAAACTGTACATACACATTTATTAGCATATATTTTTATATATGTATCTAAAAAAAAAAACTATGTCATCTGACTGTTGCCTCTAGCCATTCATTGGTTACATCAGCCTCAAATCACTTCTATTCACATGCTCTCACAGCAGCGTGTAATAATACCCATGATGCCTTCAACAGAAAAATCACTTCATTTTTCATGCATGAGATCAGTTTTTCTAAACATGTGAATCACATTTATCATTAAAAAATACATCTTTTCTTACAGCATTAACACAAAGATTTTTGGAGCCTGTCATAAGATACAGAAGACACAGAGAATCTTCTAAAATAAAGCATTCGCATTAGTTTTAATAATGTGTCCAAAACCAGCAAATATTATTTAGGTTAACATGTTTTTGTACTTTCATATTAAAAAAACACAAAATCTCATCAAAAAGGAAGTCTGAAGGGATATTTCAGAACTCTAACATAAATTGTTCTATTTAAAATTTTTAGTTGCATCTAAGTATAAAATTCTTATTCAAAAAGGGTAAAATTGAATTAAAAAAAAATCAGAACTGGAAAAGAAAAGTGACAGATTTAGCCTAGAAGTTTCCAGATGAGGACAGACTAGTGACAAAAGGCAAGCCAGCCCATTGGCAAGCCTCTGAATCCCAGCTATAACTTCATTTTCTTTTAAAACATGGAAACTTCATTATATGCAGCCAAGGAATCATTGGAGACACAGGCTTGAGAAAAGGGATGGAAACTGCCAAGGAAGGAAGCAGTTTAAAGACCTTTTCTTGTGTGGTGAATGAGCAGCTGCTAAAAGAAAATAATTAGTATCTGTACCCCACCAACAATGAAGTTCTCAGATAACAAGCAGGTAGAAAAAGATTCCTGGAAAGACCTCAATAAAGGCCAAATGTCTATGAAGCTACTTTTCAAAGAATGGTTTGCCATACTAATGAGACCATCAATTCATCTATTTTCCAACTCTCCGTTAAGCAGGACGCTGCTGTGCTGGGAAGAAACAGCTGAAAGAACCACAGTGCCAGACAGCCCCCCGTGCATGGCAGCGCACACGGGAAGCACTTCCCGATTTCTTATTTCAGATGAGGAACCGGTAACAACCGGCAGTCCTTAGAGGCACTGTTACTGACACTGCAGGTGACCTGGGAACGAGAACTGGGAATGCCAGGTTTCACCCCATCACTGACTCACTTGGTCAAGTCACCCCATCTGTTGTCACATCTCAGCTTAATCTCTAAAGTGTGGGTAACATCAGCCCATTTTACAACGTGGTGATAACGCTTAATGAAAGGTGGGTAACACATCCTCAGGTTCTTGGACAAAAGGTGATACATTATTACTGTTATTTAGCTTGTGTGCCTAAGAAAACAAACTGTTTAGGGTTCTTCTATAAATCCAGACATAAATAATTAACTTAATTTCCAATTCTTATTCTTTAAAAAAGAAACCTAGGTAATGTCACAATAAAGAAAAATAGAGGGAGAAAAGTGAACCAGGGAGAACAACGGGAAATTACAAAATGAGACAAGAGAGACAAGAACTCTATGTTTAAAAGCCAGAACAAATCAGTATTTGATCTGATATGACAGGACCAATAAAATTCTGTGTGATATGTATTCTGCATATTAAATGTGTCCTTCCCAGGTGTCAAGTATGTTACTATCCACTTGGTGGCCAAGCCAAGCACTTTCAGAACCAGCGATTCCAGAGGCAAATTTGGAATTCTGCCCACTGGAGAGACAAGGCGTACTAAAAAGGAAGTGTATGCACTTACTTTCTAAACAAACTCACCAATTTTTGCATCGGTTGGAAAAGGATCTTCCTTCCAATCTCCACTATAAAGCTACTGTCTATGATTTAGCACACTGATTTTGAGGAATGTACCTTTTGACAGTCATTGGTCAGATACATCCAAGGTAGCAGGCAAACTTTACATTAGGCCCTAATCAATTTACAAAGCAACAATGGCCAAACTCGAGTTTAAAACTATGCAAGACCCTCAAGTATATGCACCAGTCAAAAGTGGAAATAAATTACAAGTAAAAAAAAATAAGAGAAGATAAGAACTAAAACCAAGAAAGAAAATTGAAAGGAAAAAAATACATATTTTTTTCATCCATTCTCTTCTGCTACCTGATGTGAAAGCTGATTCCCTAGAAAACACAAGGCCACACGAGGGGCTGCTGCTGCAAGTGTGAATTAAGAGTGTGATTTATCACTTACTCCTGGAAGGGCAAAGAGAACAGAGTGGGATATCCAGCCAGTGGGATAACAGACACTGGCAAAGTCTTCAGTATATTATACACGTTCACATGAACAAGCAAAATATTTGAGGAGGGTAAATGTTCATAGGCTTATTCATGCTGACTGTAAAGGCCTAGGTTAAGTTAATTTCAACTAATGTTTAATTGTATCAATCACTGGGAGTTTCCTTAGCATCCTGGGTTGGCAACACCATATCCATGTTTTTTCAAGAGCATTTTGTTAGCTTGTCACCCGTCTTGCACACTTACGTGGTCAGAATTCCACTATATTTACTGTACTGGGTTCTTCAAAGATTTTCTAAGACCTATTTGATATATATTCCCACAGTGGCCCAGAATTCATCTTAGTAATCTGCTTCTGAAGGTTATATGTCTTTCTGACTTCTCAATAATTGTGCAAGTTTCACTTCCATATCATACCACAGGATTTAATGGTCTGGATATCAAAAGTCTGACCTCTCAGAAACAATGTGGAGCCAAAAATTCTCCAGAAAGCAGCACCAATACTCATATTGTAGACTCAAGAGTGCCTTAATTTCTCCTTTAACCAAACTGTAACTAGAAATCAATGTTCCTGGGTATCAAAGCTGCTTAACATTTTGCTGTCTTTGGTTACTCATTGAGTAAATAAATTAACCTTTGGTTCAATTTACAACTACGGCCCCATCCTCAGTCTCATTTTTCTTACTGTTTCCTGCAAACCTTCAGTTCATGCCTTATGCAATTCTTTTGTCTCCTCCAGCAGCCAAAGTATCCACATATCCATCAAGTTAGTGCAAGTCAATAAGATTCACCCCTTCCTGAGAATATTGCAGTAGTCATACTCCTCTTCTTATCCCCACACCAGTAAGTTCTGGTCTGGCATCTTGCCCCTTTGCTCAGCCCTGGTTATAGCAAGACATCAGTAGAGTTTGACGTGTTAGCTGACCGGTATGAAACAGAGAATAATGAATGGGCTGGGATGCTATTTATTTTATTGAGAAGGTTCAGAGTCCTTCAAACTACCTATTTTAAATTGACTACTCAATGTTGGCAACAGTGGAAATGATAAGACCGTGCGAGGAACATATGTGTAGATACGTAAAGACCTGACACACCTTTACTTGAAATTCTTATACTAACAACAAAACCCACTCTCACCTTGCACATATGGTCCTGTTTCAGGGTGTTCTCGGACTCGAAGAGTGTAAGGTTTCTTGTGGTCTGATTGTTTTAACAAATCTCGGACACGCTCATTATAGATTTCAAGAAAACTGAAAACAAAAAAAGAAAAGAAAAGAAAGCACATATAATTGCTCTTCATACAATGTAACTACCTGAATCTTTCATCGATTTTTCATGATTTTTCAGTTAATGCATTCGCTTTCACTACTTCTGTTACTGCCTCTTCCCACACGGTGCACACAGAAAGAATTAGTTAGTCACTTTCCAAGAAGTAAGAGACATTCATCGTTTCATTTAAAAATTCATGAAATTAGCTTTTTCTAAAGCTGATAAGTCCAAATCCCCAAATTTCCAAACACAGTGTTTCATCAGGTACTATGAATAAGAGAATGAATAAGGGAACTACGAATAAGAACGGAACGTAGAATTATGGCTCAAATTTAAGAGTTAGACAAACAGGAAGTAAATTCTTAAAGCATTCCTATTTTAGCTGTCTATACAAAAGTGAACAGGCAGTACTCAAAAGTAACATCAGCACTTTCTCATCCTTCCTCCACTGTTCTCTCCCTTGCTCCAAAATGATCAACATATGACAAAACATGAACAAAAAAAGTCTTTGCTTTGTTTGATTGTAGGAATATATTTTTGAAAACTTTCATACCATTGACCAAAACAGTGACATTCTTACCTGACCTTTACTCTGCAAGATGCTGTCTGTTCTGAGTAATCATCCTTCCTTGAAAAGAGACCCTGCACAAACCAAACGTTCTTATAAATTTTAAATACAAGAAAATCTAACAGCTTAAACAAATGTAAGTGAAATAAAAAAATAAGTACCTCACATATACGAGGTGTCAACCCAATCGACGCCTATAAATAATAACAATAATAAATTAATATATTTGCTCTTATCCTTGCAAAACTCATTTATTAAATAAAAGCAAAGTGATGAGGAAAGAACAGAATCATGGTGCAACATCAAAGTAATGACCATATAGAGGATCGCAATACAGACCACTCTGGAGTGCAGTTTGGAGTACTGCATGGCAATGCACAGCTGAAGCATCTTGCACCTGAAACACTACAGGGACTAGTGTGCTGTGTAATGTCAGCTGTCTTGGCTTTGGTAAACGCTCTGTTTACAGCAAAAAGTCATTTTAGAGCAACTTATACAGCATCAGTGAGAAGCAGAGAGACTTCACAGGCTAAACCAAGAGCTGTTTGATGTAAAGACATGGGGCATGTCTACACCGGAGGTGCTGCAGTTCAGTGTAGATACAGCCAGGCTAGCACTGAAATAAGTTTGATCATTTACTAGTATTTTATTTTTCCTTATTCTACTTCTATTTCTTTATGCTATGGCATGACAGAGCTTGGACCAGCTTTATCTTCTATATAGAGTCTCAGCCAGAAGAGGCTAGGGGCTGCAGAACTCACGCTGCCTGGCAGCACTGCTAGCAGTACCTGAACCAGCGAATTTCAGCTTTGCCCAAGCAGTCTGCACAGCCCTGAAGCCACGGTGTGTTCCTGTGTAGGGACCTGTTCTTGTGGCACGCTTCTTCACCCCTTGGTGACTGCAGTGCCAGTGCACCCTCAGAAACACTTCTTTCAGGCTCAAGTCAAATCTCCTTGCTGAATAGCATGAAAGACTTTTAGAAGGTACATTTGAAAATAGGGAGGGAGAGGAAAAATAAAATAAAGGGTTCAGATTCTCCAAGTAAATATACGACTGTGGCCAAAAGTTCAGTGCAGACCAAATGCTTGATTCTTCCTAGTTACAAACACTGCTTCGCAGCAAATACATGTTATTAAAGATGGCATCAAAACAGGATTCTTACGGAAAAAGAAATCACTTTATAACTCTGAAATCTCTTAGAAACACTACTACCTGGAAATTTCCTTGGAAAGGAATAATGGTAAGTTCAAGATGTGGCCATTATGAGTTGCTAAGATACTTTCAAAATAATGTAACACAAATGATTTGGTTTGTTTCTCATTAATCCTGATTTTTATAATTCTTCAGTTTTACAACTTTTTCATGGAGTTAATCTTGACTGAAAACAAAATGAACAGAGAACCCAGGCCATGATTTGACAAAATCCTATTGTTGATGTCAGTGGAGGGGGGAAAAAAAAATCCAAACTGTTGTGCAGAACATGAACCAGGCCAGACCAGCCTTTTTCTTCTCTTTGGAATTTGAACAAGTTTTACCCTTGTTTCACTTTTTAAATTGAATCCTCTTAGGGGTAGGAAATAGAGGCCCACTTGTGCAAATTGTTAAATAAAATATCTCTTGTTTAGGGGCAACTCACATTCCACCAAAAACCAAGAATAATTATGGATAAAGATCAGATTGCCTTCTGTTGCAGCAGAGTGCAGGAATCCTTAACTCTCTCCACGGATCTGAGTACCAATACTAAAATACACTCCAAGTTCCTGGTAGCCAAGTACCTTAAAATACAACAGCTTCTACAAACACCATTCAAATTAATTTCAAAACTGGAAGTAAAGCAAGTATAGTTTCCATAAGGCAAAGGATAGCTTCTGCAATCCATAAATGTCTCAAGTAGATAACAAAGTCTGTTACAAAAATATGCCCGTGAATTGTATCCATTTTCATTTGTGAAAATAATTTAATTTCAGCATGGCTCAGACTGCCAAAAAATTATGTAAGAATGAATATGTTGCATTGTCTTGAGCTATATGCTTCTAAAAAACTAGAAGCATTCAGGAGTATAGGTTTTTTTGTCTTCTAGCATAGCAATGAGATTCATACACGGTAAAATGAAGGTTATCTAAAAGAAACATTTAAATTATGCCATATTTTCTGGGTTTTTTAGTTGATGCTACATTATTTACCTAGGCATTTACCTCTCATTTTACATATTCATATATACACACACACACCAAGTAAAACACACACAAGCATTCTGCTCAACTAGTACCATAATCTAGGTTTTAAAAATAAAGCAAACCATATTTCTGCTAAACCTGTCACCGAACCCTAAGTGGTAACTCACAGGTGTTCCCATCATGGTGTAAGTTTTTCCTGAACCTGTCTGTCCATATGCAAAGAGGCAGATGTTGTATCCTCTAAATGCACCCATCAACACAGAAGTGCCGAGATCCTGGAACACCTGGAAAGACCAAAAGAGAGAAAGCAGTCCATGAATAATATGCCTCCCAGGAAGCATGCAGCATTACTTCATCATTCAGCTTTCATAACTCCATGTGGACAAGGATTTCCATTATATTCGTCTTTTAATTTATCCGGCACAATGTTAAGTGTCCAGCATCACTTAGTAGATCCTCCTCCAGATACTGGTATGCCAAGGGCCACACTGACATGCAGCAGTATTGTTTAGTTGTGCTTTCCTGCCTGCCATCTCTTATTTTATAATAGGACTGTATGAATTTCTTGGGAATCCCCCTCCCAACCAAGTTTTTACAGTGCATAGCATAAATCTGACAGAAAACCATGATCAAGGCTCTTTGGCACAATAACAGCAGCAGCAGCTTTGGACATCACATTCATGGGTCCAAAGCAAAACAAAGTCTAACCTGCAGCCTGCAGACCAGACCTAGCCCAAGGAATGCTTCCTTCTGATCCCTTTGGACAGTAAGTACTGCCACCAAAAGCTAAATGATTTATTTTCTGCTCATGCTATGCACAGAGAAACACACTGCCTTCTACTTATCGAACCACAGAGCCAAAAACTGTTACCACCAAATCAGTGTCAGCCTCTAGGGACTTCTAAAGCTTGGGCTGGGCCGCTGTGGCTGTAGAAGTTGGACCATGTTCTCAGAACACCAAAGCCATGCTATAGCTCAGTTGAAAGACCACTTGGTAAAGCTTCCTGTCGAACAAACATTGGATCATAAGGTTACAGTAGGCAGGCTGCCAAACCTGAAACACAGCTTTGGCCTTTCCAAAGAAATATTACAAGTATTAATGTTTTTGCTATTCACATAGAAAGCTAGCTAGTATATATAGATGCATACTATTGCAGTCTCATCCATAGCCAGGGCACTTGCTTCTCTCCTGGACAGATAAATGTACTAAACTTGGTATAAAAATGAATAGTAAAATATACTTCATAGATGCCATCATTCTACCTGTACTATCCAGAACAGATATTAAAAATCCTTTCCTGAGGCTTTTATTTTCAGATCGTATTTCAGCTCAAACTGAGACAAGATGCTAATCCCTAGCCTAAGAATCAATAACATTCTAATTCTGCAGAACTACCATTGGTACCAATGGCTACCATTATTATTTCCATTAATTAGAAACATCTTGGTTATTTATGGTCTTGAATAACTAAATCAAAGCTAGAAGTCAAGAATGCACACGAAGAACTAGTAGTTCATTTGCAGCACACCTGGTTCCTCATCAGGGACAGCATGCCATGAAAAGTTCAGCTATTTATGGACAGGAAGATTAACACAATTATGTACTACTTTTAGCAAAATACATCAACCACACACAAATGAATGAATGAACAAATAACTGACCAGATGTATTAGCTTGATGGTCAAAAATTATGCTGAAGAAGCCAATTAATCACTTTCACCTAATAAATAGACATTGCTCAAATCTATTTTCATAGAAAAGTTACTTTACCACACTATTTTCACAAATATCAGTATATACAGACACACATGGATATGAATTATTTGCCATCACAAAGATTTAAAATGTGTTTAAAGAGCCCAGAAGTGCACAAAAAGAGACAGAAAAAGGGTTAAAGAAATGAACAGCACAGAAGAAAGCTATTGAGAAGCACTTGAAGATGTCAATTTTAAGGTGAGACTAGGGAAGAAAAGTGCATAATTTAAAAGAAGAATAGGAGGGGAAGAAATTTTAGCCCCAGGGAGGTGAGCAGCTTGAGTGGTAGCATCAAAGGGGCCATAAAAAAGTCTAGGCAAAAAAATGAAAGGCAGCTAATAAAGCTATATGTACACAAAGCATCAGGCAAAAAAAAAGGAAAAACAGAGCAACAATTACAAATTGGTTTCTGAACACTGCAGGTAAGAAGTAAAAGTTGCATTTGATGTGGTAATGGGAAAGGAAAATTTCTGTCTTTACAAGAGCAGAACAGAGTTACCACACACAATTCTCTCAGAGCTACTATAAAACCAGTTCTTCATTACCACTTCAGATGTAAATGTTCCCTGATACCACAACCAGAACTGTTTTTCCTTATAAATCAAGTATATACTAGAAAGTATAAAATAAGATCACAGGCAGCACTCCGCCCATGAGCCTTGCCTTCTGAGTTGTGGGAAAATGTAACAGCAGGAATTAGGCTGGGGGTTGGGTTTTCTTGGAGGCTGCTTGTAACATCTGTTTTTACTTACATCCCTCCTTTCTATAGAAGAGGCCCCACTTAAAAATCATAATTGAATAAATATATCAAAGTGTGCCATTATCCCTGTAGCTTTTATTTTACTAGATCAGTGGGATCCAGTGGGACTGCCTTCAGCAGTACCTCTTACAGGAGTAAGGACTGCATAACCTGACCCCATATTTGTTTCAGAGAATGAAATGCAATTCTATGATATGTTCCGAGTCCTCCAGTGCTCTGA
This sequence comes from Apteryx rowi, assembly GCF_003343035.1. Lineage (NCBI taxonomy): Eukaryota > Metazoa > Chordata > Aves > Apterygiformes > Apterygidae > Apteryx > Apteryx rowi. The sequence continues at coordinate 1,103,182 of NW_020448119.1, read as the reverse complement.
TTTATTGTTTTCGGGTTTTAGTAATCTGACTGCATTTGGCCACAAGTAGAGAGCATGCAATGCACCCTTATATTGTCCCAACATAGTTCCTGCTTCTGAACAGAGAGTCACTGTATTTGTCTGAGTGGTTCTGCAATAGTTGTGACAATCTTCTAATTAAAGGCACAGCCAGAGGTAACATCTGGAGTGGCACAGCACAGCATGTTTGACCACCAGCATGCCTCTCCTTTAGAGTACAGTGAGAAACATTGGGCAAACTATGTCCTGAAGGTTCTCCTTTCAGTAATACTGAACCCACTATTCTCGGTCAAGCAGTACTGAAGAAAGAGGTCAGCCCCATATTTACAGCATCATTATAACACAGATTGGTTTTCTTCTATAAAGATATTTGGAAAAGCATCTCAGGGTTAATAATAGCAGTGCAAACCATTATTGTGTGATTCTTGGCATGAGTCATCCGTCAAGGCAGGACATAAATAAATCAAGTTCTTTGATGTTGTGTGGCCTACAAATCAGTCTCACGAGTTCAGAAATCTGTTTTACTAATCCTTTACAGTAAATCTGTACACTGACCAAGGACAAAACAGAGGCTTACAGCTCAAATGAACATGCAGACCAATAAAGACTCATCAGTTACACCAAGCTCCAGCTAGCAGCTGTATACGTAATCCCCACCTGCTTCTTCCCCTCTGCCTCCTGCAATTCTTCATGCCTATTTGAGCATCCCCCAGCCCTCCACTGCTTCCTGCCATCCTATCACATATATCACATCCACTCTCAGCTGTCCTTGGTCCACCAGAGTGGGACACAAAATGTCCTGCCTTGGGGGAGAGGATGTGACTGACCAGTTGGAATATTGCTTACTGCCAGCTGCTCCAGCACCATCAACTACCAGTGGAGATGCATATAAGTCTGGTACCAAAGACCACAGGCTGATTCTCAGCCCTGGCAGGCCATAAAGAAACTCGCTATAATTTATATTTGGCTCATGAACTACATGTCACACAACCTTGTGTTAAAGGATGCACGGAAGGCACCCTCCTCCAAATGTCTTTTGAACTTCTAAATAGTCTTCTTTCTCCTGCCTACTATGCCTACTGCCTGCACCCTGACTTCCAGAATGCTTCTATATCTTCTGCATGGAAGGGAATGGATCAGAAGCTGTTTCAGTTCTCTGCACTCCTGGGTTTTCTACTTTGCTGGTTTCTATTCACTTAGATGACAGAATCTCCCAGAACTGCAGTGCAAAATGATGATAAAAAATAAATCTTGAACCACCTCACCTGCTTCCCTAAGGCCTTCCTCTTGTGCTTACATGTGAATTCTGCAGCGGACTTTGAACTTTCCCCCAGTGGAAGCACTATTAGGATCTCTCCCCTACCCAGTCTGCACATAAAATTTGTAGGAATCTAATAAGCTGAGACCTCTACCCCTTTCAAATTGGATTGAAGCTAGCCAATTGGTTTAAACATTATTGGGAAAAGCAGGAGAGCAGCAGAGACAGTCACTGCAAAGTTGCATACATCTAATTTCTTTAGGAAATCAGGCTAAAAGACTGCAGTTACCACATATTCAGCAGAGACTAAGATTGCACCATGTAATTTTGCTGTAGATTGTGCATGCTGTGGACATGCTCCAGCTCACGAGCTTAGAAAGACTTTCACCAAGATCCCAGAAGTGGGTCAGGATGTCTCCAAGACAAAACATTTTAAATTCAGAGCAGAAGAAAGAGAAAGTTCCTCTCATGCGCTCAATGCTTTCCAGCACTGGGAATGCCAACACAGGAAGGAGGTAAGAATCCGATCTAAATGCAAGATGGTAACAGCCTGACCTGAAGGTTGACAGAAATCTGCAGACAGACTGGGCAAAATGACAACTACTGAGAGACAGTAACGGTGAAGGATGGCAAAGACAATGGGACTGGTAACAAGCTCTGAAGGAGGTGAAGAGGATGATGGAAACAAACTGCACAGTCAGGGGAGGAAAGATGTGCTAGGATCCATTGGGAGCAAGAAGTCAGTAGAAAAGATAAAAGAAAGATGGGGTTTGGAAGCCAAAGTACAGGAAGCCATTGCATCAGGTGGATATGGAAGACAAGGAATATGGAGGATGATAAAAATCTTAAAAGGCAAAAGCAAGGAGATCCAGAGTCCAGAAGATGAGGACTTTTGGGGCAAAGAGAATGGAATTGGAGTGAAGCAGTATAAGAAATGATGGGAGAGTTGCCTTGAAGTGACAGGAGCAAGGGGAGCCTGTGCCCACTCCCCTTCACAGCATCAGTACTTGTAACTTGTAGAAATTTGCATCCCTCATTGGGCACAGAGGTGGCCAAAAACCAGCCTGTGTGCTGCCTACCAGCTTAGAAACCTGTAGTGTTCAAATGGTAGAACCTCTTACAATAGGGAGAAATAATATATAGAAAAGTATCTTAATACCACAATACGGTTTCCTCATTAAGCAACCACCCTTCTTTCTGGAGGTTCATAATGGATCTTAATGGATTCTTAATAGACCTAGGTATAACAACACAAAATCGTCACAGGCAGGCAAACCTTTAGGATAGAAAGGGGAGAAATACCATCCAGAGATTAAAGTTGGAATCTCTGATATGCATTTTATTTCCAGCTCTCTTGCTGAAACTTTCCTATGACACTAGGCAAGTCACTTCACATTTTTATGGTTCTGTTTTCCAAGCAGTAAAGTAGGAATAATACTATCTATCAGTAGAAAATTGTGAGATGTTCTCACATGTGTTCATAAAACCCCTTACAACCTTCACTTAAATCACAACAGAGGTTCTAACTGTGCAAGCCATTGTGCTCTGTATCTCTCCATGTATGCTCTGACAAAAGAATTTTGTACTCCAAAGTCCAGTTAAACAAAGCTCTTTTGCATTTACTCCCTATTAAACATATGGGGCTACTCAAATGCTTCAATGCAAATACGTTTCAAATCAATCCTTTTTGAATTAGTCCTCAAGAAAATATATATTATTACAAACAAAACTGGATAAGTCTGAAAGCAGTGCTATAACCCTACAATAATAGTGAATTAGAATTTCAAAAATTATTTACTGAAATCCTATCAAAACCTGTTTTTCCTGGTAGATTACAGTCCATTCAGTGGAGAACAGTCCCAATTTAATCAGAGAAGCTTCTTAGTTTTAGTGTACTGCAGAAAAGTGGAGAGATGAAGCACAGCAAAGAAATCATGGCTCATTTAAAAATAAAGGAGAAGTAATTGAAATCAAAGCTTTTTCTGTACTTATGTCCAAACATCCATCAGCATCAACAGCTATCGATTATACTAAATTAAGTCCTACGATTCATCGCTTCAGGAGATGTGTACTAATATATTTCATGATGTAATGGGTGGAATCATGCCTTCTCTACTTCATGGAAGAAAAAAGGATTCTTCTGTGATTCTCCTAAGTTTGGTTTTTGAAATATAACTTCAAAAAGATAAGTTATTTCAAAAAACACCAGCTGGATAGGGCTTCCTGCAGAGAGCATGCTATTTAGCCAAGAAGACTACGTCTTCCCTGTATGTTTACTCTACGTGATTGGCACTGCTTAGCCTGTTCCAAGCAAAAATGTCCTTACAACAAAGCCTGAACTGCTTGGCTCTGCCTTGTTAGCTCTGCACTTGCTGAGCTGTATCCGGTACGTAGCCCATGGCGATTTGTGAAACACTGTATGATTTACTACCTGTCAACTGTGACAAGAGCAGAAAAATACATCTTTCTGAAGAAATTACGAGAGGGCATTAGGACAACTGTTATCATTCAGGGTATTTTGCTGGCATGGTCACTGTGAAGTGGTCAGGCTTCAGATGAAGTCTAACAAATCGCAAATGATACACGTTAGTCCTCACCACAGGATTTAGACTATTTCAATGGAAATTTGTGGTTTTCTAAACAACTTAAGGTTTACAGTGTTATGCCAATTTAAATCAAAATCAATTTTCGTTAAATTCACAAAACTTCCCAGTATCAACAAAGCTAGAACAATAAAATACTTAGGTACTTAAAAGATCTAGACAGCCACATTTTTGAAGTACTTGTAAGCATACAACAAAACATGTCTGAGAATGCAAATTGAAGACTTAGGCATGCAAGTGATACCTCTGAACCACGACTTAACATACAAAATATAAAAGGCTCATAATGCACCATAGTGTATCAAACTATTCATGCTGACTTTCCCTGCACGCTGTTATGACTAGTCAAATTTTATATTGCTACTCTTCAAAAATTATCTCAAACCTCTCCCTGTGAAGCTACTTCTTCTATTACTATTCAGTTTAAGTTTTAATTATACTCAGTTTCATCTCACCTGTTTTCTTGCAAATATTTTTGAACCATATGTACAGTTCAGATGTTTATACCCTTCAAACATATGCAAATCTGTTTAATCCTCTTTGCTCATAATGCCAGACTGAAATATAGATTGCATTTTGGCACACCAGATATACAATTGCTACTCAGGTGAAGCTCAAAGCCAAGGGCAGCACAAGCGCCTGCTGCACCAGTCAGTGTGGGAACTTGCAAGATCGTGGCCCAGCAACCCGGCAGAACATTGCAATCATCAACATCTCCAACCCTTGCAGCATCCTTCTGAAGCAGAGAAATGACTTCCTAAATGCCTAGCCAGTGCACTGGAGTACCGGTGACTTGAACATCTTTTCCCCTCTTGCTCTCTCCCTCTCCCTCAGTTAGCGTCATTGCTCTTTAGGTAAGTTATTTCAACAAGCCTTCAGTGCACGACCTAGAAGTCCTGGGAGATTCCACATCACCCAAGGAAAACTTCGGTTCAAGCAAAGAACAACAGACTTGAATCAAATGCCCCCTAAGCCTGAGCTTGGTATTAATGGCCCTGATGAACGTCTTCACGTCTTTGTTAGGTGGTATGCTATTTGACCACAAAGAGTTAAATCCCTTGCCTCCCTTTTCAAATGTTTACAGCATGTGTTGTGTCTTCACTAAATCACTTAATTAAATAGTAGTCCAGTTATTAAAAAAAAGAAGAAAAAAAGAAAAAAAACCTTCTGATACAATCTACTGCTGCAGCAGCTGATTTTCCCTCAAAATAAAAACAATTTCAAAACATCAAAAATAGACAGCTACGCAATATTTTCTACAAAAAATTGACTATGAACTTAACTCTTAAAATTAAAATATGCTTTAAAATCATTTTAGGATTGCCTTCTCATTTAAAATAGTTTTAAAGAGGAAAAAGTTACCGTTAAAAGATTTTATGCATCTCGAGCCCAGCACCTTCAGTCCACAATTACAAGGTCAAATTTACCATTGCGAGTCATGCTGATGTGAATGTTTCTGTATGGGATAAGTGTGTCCACTTCCCATCCATTTGTGCTGCTTTCCTTTCTCACCTCCAATTTGCACATCAGCTCTTTTAATTTGACCACTGCATATTACCTGTAAGCATCAGTGGGATAATTTTAGTCAATTTTAATTTATGCTGTTTAGACTGGGATTGCAGAACTTTAAAGATATAAACAGAAAATACTTAAGAAGAAATCTCTCTGCAGTGTATATTTTCCAAACATTTATGTGAACGACAGATTCTGAGGCCATCTAATACATAAAAATCCATTTGTAAATAATCAAAGAATATATCAAAGGGAAAAGGATTTTTATGTGGTGGATAGGCAGAACATTAAAATGCAGACAAATTCAGGTTTCTAACTGCTGCTATGTAGACAAATGAAACAAAGAAAAAGTGTAGCCGTTTAGTGCAGCTTAATTATCACTATTGAGTTAATCCTGTTTAAAATGAAAAACTAAAAAAAAAAAGAACAATACAGTGTATATAGTCATTCATAGTCATACCCAAATGTACTACAGGTCAATTTAATGTGCTGCTATGCAAAGGATGTCTGACTCTCTCTTGCAGGTAAAATCACAAACTGCAGACAGCTTGGAATGCAAACCAAAGCCACAACAAAACTTAGTCTTATGCCAGTTCATCCTTGAMAAAAAAAAAAAAAAGCAAGTCTGGATTTACTATCTGTTTCAATAGAAAACCAAAATTAATAGAACAGAGGTAGGACTCTGGATTGCTTTGTCAAGAAAATATGAGAATTTTAGCCTTTCCATCCACACAGGCTATTTTAAAAATGACACATGAAGAATATTAATTGGAGATGCACCTTGCATTACTAAAAGGCACAAAAACATTTTGAGAGAGTTAAAGGAGTCCAAGAGATTTCAATGAAAGCATACCACCTGTCCAAAAAACCCAGCAATACCTAAGTGACAAAAGCAGGTTTTTCTCCCTGTTGAAAGAACAGTAACATAGTAAAACTCTCCTTTTTTAGGAATCAGGAATACGCTTTCCAAACACCTTTATGAGTAAGAAGCAAGAGAAACTTTTTCACCACCAGGGAAGGAATATTCCATTATGATCTTGTCCAGTTTGGATGGCTGAATCAGAAAACTTCTTACAGAGCTAAATCTCAACTATTTTTTTCTGATGGCTTCAAAGTCCAGATTTATAGTGGCTTTTCTACAACTTGCTTAAATAATGAGTTTTCAAGATACTGAAAAATACCTTATTTATTCACCTGTGAGTATATCACATTTTATCATGAGACTTGTGTGTGCGTGTGTAAGTATGCATAGTAGACACATGACTATTTTTCTTGTGGCGTGAAAACACATACTTTGTGTGCTAATGCCAAGAAGAAATAAAATACAGCATGGAACACATCCAGTCAGACACCATAAGTTGTAGACATTTACTACTAACAGTGATGGTTTGGGACTCTGGTATTTTACAGTGAAATCTTTGCTTGGATGTGAAAAGTGGGAAACTTTTTTTGTTTTAAAACTCTTTATTTCTTTTCAAAATGGCATATTTATTTTAACTTTGTAACAAAAGTATTAGCATTGTCTATTTTCCCCAGCAGCCTGTGTGCATTATGAAGCCTATTTTTTTTTTAATATTCATTGACCTCTTAGCTTCTATCAAACCAATGGCCTGTGCAATAATCCCTGTAATCTACTTCTTTTATATGTGTCACATGCAAAATAACATAGAAGTGTGTTGGCTGATAGTGATTCTTTTGATCCCAACATACAGTTGCAGATAATTAAACTCTCCTTTAATGCATATGATTCAAACTAATGCTGGTGAATACTGAAGCACAACCAGGCTCTGTTAATATCAGTATCTTAATCTTTGACCTTTCATTGAATGAACATGCATTGAATGGATATACAGCTAGGAAGTCGATGACAGCAACTATGTATTTTATATTGGAACTGCAATGGGTTCTCTTTATTCTTTAATAATGCCTCTCTTACAGTAATAAATACTTTAATTTCAAAGATAATGGGGGCATTCTAACTGGAACAAAGTTCTGGCAATATGAATTTCAAGAGTATAAAACTTTTCTTTCTTAACACAATCAGAACTTGAACTGCAAAAGGAAACAAAAAGGAGTTGTTTTAAACTATAGTATATTGTCTGTTGTGCTTTGGGGTTTAATAATTTGGGAAACCGAAATATGCCAAGTTGCAGAGTGACGTGGAAAAAGAATCCAGGCCGTCTGCAGGGACAGCATGCAATGCCAAGTTTGCAAATTTAAGGGAACAACACTGACAAATTAAGTTTTGGGGTTTTTTTAAAACTAAGTTTCTGGTAAAAATACCTGCATTTTGCTTAGATTATAATGAATATGCCAGGACTAGCTAGCTTTGACTGGAACACGGGTGGAAGGATGGGAAGAGAGGGAGCTTTTAGCAGTGGCAAGCTATTAAAATAGTTTACCGTGTCTTGTTTGTATGGTAACCATACCCTTATCTGAAAACATCTGAAAGGGTTAATATTTAATATCATCATTAGGAAACTAAATTAATCTTGGAAACTTCAGAAATTTCAAGGGAGTTAGTCTGGTCAAGGCAAAGAAACAGACAAAAATTAAAATGTATACTAATTTTAAATATACAAAATTCTTTGAATAAAACAAAATTACCAATCCTCACAGGCATAGACCATAAACATCAACAAACAGCCCACTAAAAGCAAACTGGTTGTACTGTAAAATGTTAGGCTAAAATTAGAGGACTAACATAAATTCCCACAAGTTAACAACTGAGGCCAAAACCAGAAGAAACAGTTATTTTCTTGCACAGCACAATTTAATCTTTAAAAATACTGCTGATTTAATTAAAGGGGAAAAGACTGAACTTAAGTAGGACAACAGGGTCATCAGCTGCCTTTTTTCCACCACAGAACCAACAAGTGACTTTATAAACCCTGAAAAAACTCAGCAGCTCAATTTCCATTAAAAATGTGCCATGCAAACAAAAAAATATACTTCATCAGTAGATGGAAAGCTTCAGAGCATCATTAAGAAAATTTCAGCAGATCCAGGTACTAAGTGAACTCACTTAAAAAAAAAAAAAAAAGTGTTGTTATTTACCATCCAGAAAAAAATCACTGCCCACCAGTAGGTCAGAGTAATAATTTAAAGAACTGCACGAGCAGTAAAACATAAAAGGCTCGACTCTGCAATGTCACATCGCCACTGCCTCTGCTGTGAACTAGCCACAGCCAGGTGACACCTCCTAAGCGGCAGGGCCGCCCACAGGACCTTGCCAGCTTGGAGCTGCTGCTGTTGTCTGCAGTGTGACCAAGCTCTGCCTAATTAAATTGCTGCTACATCTAAGAGAGACTGACTTGCATTTAAGGTGAAAAAAATACCTCCACATAGTCATGCAATAAAATTATTCAGGATTAAGCCTTTCCTGCCAAAATAATGAAAGCCTTAGTTCCAGAATCTTAACAACCCCTGCAAAGACTTATTTAAATAAAAAAAGGCAGAAAGAGGATGCAAAGAAGGAACGTCTGAAAACAAACCTAGGTTTTTGTTCCAGTAATGCAAGGCTTTTCCTGCACGTGTTTTCTCTTAAAGAATATTAAACAAACATCAGGGTAGGGGTTTTCAGCAAGCAGCCAGAGGAAACACTAACAAGGGGAAGTGCATTATGCTGATCAAGTGCCCCGGCCGCTCCTCTGTGCCGCTAGGATTACTGCAGCAGCATTGTCCCATTCACGCCAAAGTACAGGGAAAAAAAGAAAAAAAAAGGCATCGTTTGGGAACATTGCTTCTCTCTTGTTAAGAGCTTCACAGCTAGGATTACTTCTTTTCCTTCTCCCTGTCCAGCCTTCCCTGTCTAGGTTCTGCTCCCAGCTAAGATGGGGAGCGACAGCGAAGGCTTCCCGCGAGGGCAGAGGCTCTCGCCAGGACTCGAGCGGCAGTCACCTTCCCAACGCGGCCAACAGGCTTCCTGCGCGCCCTCGAATCCCTTCGTGCTTCAGCTCGCCCCATGAAGGGGCACAGCGATTGCTTTGTTCATCTCATCAGCTGTAATTTTTTCCAGTGGAAAAGTTGTTTATTGGGTGTGCTTATGTACACAAAAGCACAAAATTTAACACAATTAAATTCAATCTTGATTAAGGTATTTAGGTGATATTTAAAATACTAGAACAAGACACAGATAACATATAACAAATACGTATATTTGGAAAAATACATGAGAAATGCTGACCACAATGAAAAGCAACTTTATATTTCTGCCATTTTATCACTGAAATATATTATCATGAAAATGTATCGTATTTGCTCATCAAAAGTTTCATTTTGAGAAAGAAAAAAAACTCTACCTGTGGTTACTTCCTAATCAATGAATAAGTAATATCACATCATGACAAGTGCTTTATCACATCTATCTAATTCATAAATATCCTGACAGAAATCTTGATCTTTCAAAAGTGCTAAAGTGCTCCATCACCAAGGACACAAGTCCACAATCCCCCCTCCTTTTTTTTCATATAATTGCCGATACTCTAAAGCAAGCATCAACCTGAAGATCAGATACCCGTCACAAAACTACCACCAGGTATTTTCACCTGACTGTGCAAAAGCACCTTCTTCTCAGACCCCTCCTTTCCCACCCAACAGGGATCATCACTGTGTTATCACTGGATTACAGCACATTCACAGTCCCAATGCAACAGCAACGCAATCCCCAAAACACAGCACTTGACACTGCACCAATATCAAACTTAGCTCAGTCCAGCTATCCTGCTGGTAGTAAAGCTTTCTGCATAGAAAAAAAACAAAACCCTACATAATTTTTAGCTTTAGTAATAAAAGCTTTAAGACAAATATGTTATATTTGGTGTTTGCTTGGGATTTTACTGTGCGATTGCATCTGTCTACCAAATCAACATAGCAGAAGCCTATCCATCAAGGACTGGACGAAGCCCCTTTCACTCAGTTCAGTGCAATGGGAGGCAGATGTTGTTAGCTTGGTAATTCTCTCCAGGAGAGCAGCAAATTTCTGTTTGGGAGACACAATGAAAAGCTAATGGCTACACAGTATCACTCTTTAAGGGGGACTACAGGGAAGGGACTGTGTGTCCTGGGGAGCTGTTCTTTTTTTTATGATCCAAATCTGTGCATCATCTGGCAGAAGTCCAGCTTCAGACTTTACTTCTCTTTCTACAGGAATAGTCCGTAAATTAGAATTCCTACAGGTGCTCTATTTTTCCAAGAGCCCTGCTCTATTTTTGTAACACAGCACTAAAGATACAGTAACTCAGGCACATATGACTTTTCATGTACGTCAAAGTAAAATTCAAAGCAGTTCTATAATTCTGCATCTTATATAGACTTCAGGAGTAGAGCCTGCTTTGTTCCCAGATAAAGAAAATTATTTGGTTGATACAGAGGATGAGAAGCAAGCAATTCTTCCCTTCAGAGGAGAACTATCGCAATGGTACAATTGCAATAAAAGACAGCAGGGGAAAAAAAAATTAACTGATGGTGTGTTAAGGAAAAAAATACCTGTCAAAAGATCAGACATGCTTGAAAACACAGAGGATATTTGATTAAACCTGCCTTGCGCAAAAGAGTGTCAGTGAAAAACTATTCTGTACCATGAGTTTTTTAGTGCCTGAACACTAGAATAAGGAACACCATCAGGGAGAGGAAGGAGAAAATTACAGATGCACAGCTATCTCTGTGCAGCCTGTGACCCTGCGCGCACAAACACCACGCTGAGCAGAGGAGCACCTGAGGGCTGCTGATCCTCTGCTCCCGCAAGGCGGGCGCCCCGTGCCCCAGTTCTGCTCCATCCACATGGACGCTTGTTTGCAGAGTTGGACGCAGAAGAGGAGCAGGTTTCGCTTCTGCACCGTGCGTCTTCACCTGCAGCATCGTAACGCATGGGCTTGTACTAAAGCCAGCACTACCTGGTTCAGGAAGGCATGTACTGAGTGAACGCTGGGCCAGACCGTGCAAATCTGGAGTCACAGAGAAGACTAAAAATTCAGCTTTTCTAAAGGTCTCAGAAAGGCTGGAAGAAGCAGCACGCTCTTCTCTACAGCCATACACTTTTGCTCCACCAAGGCTGGAGAATGTTTTAGACACCCTACTGCCCTGGCCTAGATGCGACTTCATGCACCCCACCGCCTTAAGAGCAGAAAACCCCTGCAAACTTGCCACTTTAGATGTTGTGATACCATAAACATTACTGCATGAATGCCTACAAAAAGAGAAGAGCAGTTCTTACTGATATCCTCTCAAAATGAGTAAATTAAATGCTGTGATAGCTGCTAGTTGTTCTTTATACTGAATTATCTCTCTCTGGCAACAAAGAGAGTGAGGAAAAAATAATGGATAATAATGAAGTTATAAATATCCTGCATTCTCTCCCACTGCAGCTAGCTCTTGGCTAGGATCCTAGGTCATGTGATTTCATGTGAAAGGAAAGTAAAGAACAACAGCATAAAATTAGTATGTTTTATTGTTTCAGGCAGCAGCAACAACAAATATTGATCCTCAGCTGCGTCTCTGAAAATAACTGCCCAGTAGTTCTGTGACAAGAGGGAGGACTAAGACGGAGAAGAAAAATTGTCTCGTCTTTAATACAAGAAAAGAAAAAAAGTGTAGTGATCCAAATTTTTCAGCAATTCAGTAAGGGCTAACAATCTTCTGCAACATTTGAGAAACAGCACAATGACATTATCAGGATAACATTTCAGCTTATGTCTCTTCACCTGGAAATTGGTATTCTTTTCATGTATCAACTAATTCAAGCTGATATCTTTGCTCTTAGATCATCAAGTCTTAAAATTACTACACTGGAAAACAATTTTTAAGCCTATAAGGCATACTTTTCTAGCAATAAACTCACTTCTCCACTTTCATATAAGAACAGATAGCAATGCTAAAAGAAAATAAAGATGAAGCAAAAGAGATGAGAAAATACTGAAAATAGTGATTAATATCAGTGATTCTCTCAAAATAAAATACCAGTAGGAGTTCTGTGAGGCACAGGAGAATTTATTTGTAAAACCAGAGACAACAACTGAATTCCAAGAGTATCTGAAAAAGACGGGCTTCACTGCAAGCCGGCTGGATGCGAATTTCTTGAATTTGGCGTTGTTTAGTCTGGGTGAACCTCGCAAGCGCTCACAGAATTTACCACTGCTTGGATTCAACTGCACCTCAAATTGCAACTTATGACAGTTACAACTGACAGCTTTTGGAATGAGATACAGTAATTGTTTCCATAACAAGATGTCTCCTAAATTTTGTATACATAAATAGTATAATAAAAAAAAAAAGGTTCTTGAAAAACCTCAATCTAGAAATATTACTTTTTTAAAGTTCCACTGAAAAATGACTCTTAAAAATATTCCCTAAAGACTTTTAAAAAGCATAAAAATGCAGCACTGAAGAACACGAATACTGTTTCAAATTTAAACTGATTTTTTCATTGTCCAAGCTCAGAACATTAAAAACTTAGTAAAAAGCAACTATTACTAAATTTTGTATTTTATATTCAACTGTATTATTAGCAGCATACGTAAAAAGGGGCTTCAGATTTCTTCCAATAATATAGTTCCCCTTCAAGTTTACAAGTAAATATGTTTTTACCTGCCAAGGTTAGGATTAAAGACTCTGCATGCAGCAATCAGCAGCAGTTAGGCAAAGCAAGCAGTGCTTACCATGTTCTCTGATTCTGGTGCACTGGTTGTCACATCAAATTCAGCTAGTGAAAAACATCCTTTGACTCAAGTTGTAACAGATCAACTGAATGAAGAACTAACTTCTGACTTTATTCTATAAAACACTTAATTCTAGACATACATTTTATTTATAATTTGGGATATTAAATAAGCTGTAGGGTTTTTTTTTTTTTGTTAATAAAGGAATTCAGGTCACATATAAACAATTTTTTTATGATGTGACTATATGAAACAGCCGTTGCCACTTTAAGCAGAAATCTTTATATTTAAAAGAAATTATGGCTACATAATTGGAAGGATGAGAAGGTTTAAAGGATGCTTATTAGTAATTCATAGCACAATCGCTTTTACTTTTGTCTTTCACAGGAGAAAAGAGAGTCATAGTTTACTATATTCCTGCTAGTTTTAAAGGAATAGATTTAGGACTAAATCTGTCCTGATCGTTAGAGGATTTTTTTTTTTCTGTTGTTCATTTCCTTAAAATAAAGGATTTCCAAATATACAAGATGGTAGACATAAATACACATGCTTTCTGGCTGGAAAGTTTGGTCAGCCTTTCAAATACGTACAGGGCTTATTGCCAAAAGAACAGGTTGAGAAACAGATATCCTATCACCCAGACTTGCATACATGTAGGGTTTCATCCCAGACTTAAAAGAAGGACCAACTATCTTCATTAACCAGAGCTCACAAGTTAAGGAGTTGGCTATCACCATTCTCAGATGTACTCAGACATACAACAGTGATGTCTCCACCGAGTAAAACCCTTTAGAGTAATGGGACTACTTTTATGCCAGTGTTTTGTAGCACCTACCTGACTCTTCAGAGGATTATACATACAACTGGCTTCTACAAAAAGGATGTGAAGGAAAAACCTACACACTTGTATGAATTTAGAGAGCCCTTCTTTATTCAGAACCAGCAGTCAAATCCCTAAGCAAGTTTCATGTCTTTGGTTTAGCTCTTCAATGAGTCTTCAGGCATTAAAGTTTCACTTTTTTTTTTTTATTGCCTAAAAAAGAGCTCTGTCTAGGATATTTCCCACAAATTTACTTTTTATAAGAAATAGTTTGGAGCTGTGCAGAATTGTTGGAGAATAAAGTGCTTTCTAACTTCATATGGTTTTAGCCATTTCTGGGAGAATCCAAACGAGAGGTAATTCAAGGTCGCTTATGAGTTCATAGAGAGAAGTCTTGGCATTTTATTCTCAACAGTTTATATTAATAAAGTTTTCCAGGACTGGTGGTTGAGTAATTGTTAATTCTACTCTTTTGCCAGGTCAGCTACCTCGGTTCACTTCCAGCTTGCAAAAACTGAGGAGCCACCAAACTAACTGCCAGATCCAGAGGTGCAATGTACAGTGACAGCTCACCTAATTAGAAATGTTAGATTAGAAAAGTTGCAAGGTCTAACAGTTTCTTCTATTTTTGCTCCCCTAGTGACAGAAATTACTTAGTCTGGACATTACTTCTTCTCTACACCATCCTTCTCTTCCACACTCACTTCATCCCACACCAACTTCAAAATTGGGCACCACGTACTGTGAGGACAGCTCAGCATCTCAGACTACACTCTGCTAAAGCTGACCCATGGCAAAAAAGCAATCTGGTTTGCAGTACCTGTAAAATATCTAAAAAGCAGCTATAAAATATCCAAGAAATCCACCATTTCAATGCTTTCTACAGTAGAAGATAATACCATATGTTTTCAAATAGGACAACAGGCAGATCTGCTGAAGATTGGAGAGCAAATAGGCATCAGGACCAGGGAGTTCCTAAGTCCCAATTAAGGCCACAGATTTCTTTGTCATTGCAAGCCCAATAATAAACCAAAGCTTTCATATTACCAAGATGAACAAAGACCCTTTGGCAGATTGTCAAAAAAAATTGCTTCATATATTATGACAAGCCATTTCCTGTGACGATAACACTGGAGTTGCCCTCTCAGACATGATACAGCCAGGAAAAAAAGCCCTAAAAATATTCAGAGAAGCATATTCTATTGTCTAAAGAACACAGCATAATTTTACCAATGTCTAATGAAGTGTATGAAACTTTTTTATTTTAATGAGACAGAAGGTAAAAATTTTAATCAGCATTTAAAGTTCTCCCAAGTTGAAAATACACTAAATTTTTTTCTTTACAAATTAAAATCTTGCACTATGCAGCACATTAAAGTGACAACACAAGAAATGGGAAAGCAGTGGGCAAAAAACTGGAGATTCAAAACAAGAGTTTTTAAAAAAAGGAAATACAAGACATTTTTGCCAGGTTTAAATAAATATCCATTCTTCTGCATATACTTTCTAAAGTTTGGTACAACAATACTTTTCCTGATGAGGTATACATTTTGTCACTTGTAATTTGCAAATTACATTGCAAATTCTGGCTCAAAATAAATTTACTATATTGACCATATGTTAAATCAGTACATTTTAAATACATGTTCATTAACTCATTTTTAATACAGCTGTCTTGCTATGCTCAACTGCTTTAGGGGGAGGGGAATTCATACATGATCTACAGATGAGCTAGAATATAACAACAAACAACCTATACCATTGCTTACACTATTTTCTCTTTCAGGTGGAGCACAGTCATATCATTGACGTAACTAGAAATTCAGTTGTTAGAGATTATTTCTGTTTCAAAAGAGTGCGATTATGAGAACTGTGTGCTGAAGTTTATGGGTGATTTTCAGACAACTGTGCTATTTAAAATGACTACATATCTCTATGGGAACTCAACTAGGGCTTCTCTCTTTTCAGTGTAATGACTTACAGCAGATATATAAGGTGCTCCTTTACATCCAACATCTGTGTAGTCTGCTCTCCTCAGAAACAGCCTCAGCATCTGCAACTTCTGTCTGTGTTTTAATGGAGGGGCTGCCAGGTTTAAGAGCAAAGCAACGCAAACTTGTCAAACTAGTCCAGTGTCCTGTACAAAGCAGGGCATTTCACTTGTAACACTCCATCTTTTACTAGTCCCACAACCATTTTTAAGAAGTCAAAAGCCTAATTTGAAAGGATTTTTTAAAAGCATTTTTTCATGTTATTTTATATCATGTCTTAGCAGTAGTTTTGGTACCTTCTGTTGTAATTGGGGGATGAGGGGGCAGGTTGTGCAGTTTGGAAAGTTTGAGGTGGCTACTGTGGACTGTGGTGGTGTACCTTCCGTCCAGGTCGATTTTAGTGGTGTGGCTATGTTTTATTCTTGAGGGTGGGGATATTTTTGGTTGCTGGGCAAGGCTTGCTTTGGGGCTTGTATGTGGTTTGTCTCATAGGGCGTTTGGGGCAGTTTAGAGGGTTGTATGTTTGGGGGGGTGAGCAGAAGATAGCTTAGTGGTGCACATCAGCTTCGAGAGCTGGAGGTAAAGGTTGGAGCCCTCCTTTTCTGAGTGGGAGGTGATTGGTACAGTAGTTGCTATAACGTTGTTGGGCTTGTTTGTTTGCAAATAAAAATTGAAAAAAGTGAAATTGTTAATGCAAGTCCAGCATCAATGACGGGGAAAAAAGCCTAAACGAGATGTGTGAATGGTAAGTGTAACGACAAGTTGAAATCTCCTAGTTGTGGTCTGAAATCCAGCAGAAGCGTAAAGGTGAGAAATTGTGTTCAAAAAGCATTCACTAAATAGCAGCATAACCAAGATTGTGTAAAACTCCCATAACCAGCAGCCTGAAAAGCACGTCAGAGCTCTATTGATTCCCCATGTATTACAACCCTACATTTAGCAACCCCAATTTTAAGGTGGGTCCTGCGAGCCATAATGCTCAGACAGAAATTGTGGACACACCAATGTTCACTTGAAGGGCAGCATGAAGCCCTCCACCCAAAAGGAAATCCCATGCATCAAGGCAGCACAAACACACGATCAGGGGTGAGATGACATTTATTCACACACCAGCTGCCTCTTAAAGGGGAATCTGTATGGATTAATGGCGCTACGACCTTGACTTCAAAACCAGAGGTGCCACAACCATGCTGTGCATGGGGTTTAAGGGTAATGAATGGTCATGAAGCTAGCACATACTAGATCTTTTACAGGGAGGTTGACGGTTTCGTGTGAGGTGCTCAGTCAAGAAATCACCCGATATCAGGTATAATCTCTGCAGTGAGAAGGAAGCAGCCACTTAGGAAACTACTACCTCAAACCCGCGAATTAGGTCCTATTTCTGTCTCACCTCTCTTTTCCACCTCCTATCCCCATTTTATGTAAGAAAAAAAAAAAGTGTTTGATAAATACCTCTATAACTACAAGGCATATTTGTTATATCTGTACAGTAGCAAAAATTGTCACGAGAAAGCTAAACCAATTCTACCTTTCTACCAAGAAGGTAGAAAGCACTGCTGAAATGTTCAGAGATCTCTGACACTGGATAGAGTTGCTAAAGAACAGGTCTTCATGTTTTCGGATATGATGCAGAATCCATATGTCAGGGGCCTGAATCAGTGAAGAAATGCACGAAATTGCACGTTGCAGAAGGAGAAACAAAAGCTGTAGGGACTCTCAATGGTTGGGCTACTGGCATGTGAAAAGGTTTTCTGAAGAATCTGACAGTAAGAGGTGCTCCAGATTTTTTCCCAGGTGGATCAGAGCCCCAGCACAACATTACAGCGCACATACTGCTAGATATCTTGTGGACAGCACAAAAAAAAAAGTCACGATACTTCACATGAAGCATCTCCAGCTCCCATCGCAGCTTGATGTGCGCTGCTGGTTAATAGCTATGTTCTACTCTGCAAAGAAGTGCAGCTCAACAGTCAGTTAAAAATCACATTTCTGTTGGCATTACATGTTGCACAAAGTTGGGAAGACAGAGGCATAGCCAGAGCCAAGCATGTGAAAAATGTTCTCCCCTCCTCCAAGTGACAACTCTTAGCCACTTGCAGAAGCGCTTCACTCCCTGAACACTGCTGCAAGCACTACTGAGAGGACTACGCAGGTACAGCTGCAACACTAGCAATTTAAACATGCCCAGCCATAAATATGCCCAGTCCATAATAATATGAACTTGTGTTCATATTATTAAGTGCTCTCATCCTCCAAAGCAGGGTGGCCATGTGCAAAGTGCCAGTAGGGAATGGTCCCTGGTCCCTGCCAATTCCTTAACTGTGCCTGAAAATTGCTATGAAAAGTGCTAGCTGTCCCAGCCCAAACAGCACCAGGAACTATTTTAGCATTTTAACAGTATAGATCACCACGTTGCAGCGCCCAGGGAATGTTCCCTAGCACTAAACAGCACCATTTAATTTACTTTTACAGACATAGACTCCACTTGTTAAGGGAAAAAATAGCATCAACTCCAGGTTAATAAAATGAGTAGAAAAAGACCTTCGAATCTCTTTCACTCTCTATTTCAACTCAACATGCCAATGACGTTCAGCTGCAGAAAACCATTTACATTCACAATAGATGGAATAGCAAAAGACTGCATTCTGTATACTGTAGTAGGGAATAACCCTATGCCAATTGCAGGCAGTAGGATGAGAGACAATTACAGCACTGTGAGCAAAGTCAGACACAGAAATGGCAAGCAAAGACGAGGACAATGCAAGGAGCTGGAAGTAAATTTCTATAATTGTCCCGAAATCTTTGTGTTTGCAGACTAAATGTATCTTTAGTGCTTTAAAAGTTCTTTTGAGTTTCTGTTGAATTGGAATTTAAGTAAAAAATAACTTAAAGACTGTACTAAAGTAGCTTTTGATATCTCATTCTCCATATCCCTATTTCAGAAAATTTGAAAGGAATTGAGAAGGCTGCTCATTTTCAGAACATTGACACTGAATTTTCTTTTTTTTTCCATTTCTTGTTTTAGAGTTATAAGATTACATTAAACATGACTAAAAGATAACAGCACTAGTTGTCAAAGAAAGTTCAAAAAAAAAGTAAGTGACATTCTCAGACTTCAAACCAGATTTCTCAATTGTTACACAAGTGAGCTGATGTTTGGCTTTAAAATGCTGACTAGATGCAAGCAAGCACTTTGACTTGACTGGAATTAAAAAGGAAGTCCTGCAAACGAGAGAAACTTACTGCTTCAATGATAAATCTGTATCAATCATTTCTCCATATCCTTAACATCATTCCACCTTTTCTTTTTCCCTATTTCAAAGCAGCAATGAAAAACACTCTTGGTTCTAAAAAGAGTTTCAGAACTAAAAGGAAAACTACAAAAAAGATAAAAGTAGGTTCCACATTCTGTTTAGCCAATGAAAAGGTCAGTGAATTCAGACACTGCTACATTTCAGAAGTGGAACTTGTGTTCTATTAGGAAGCAGGTTATAAGATACATTAATAAAGAAAAAAATATTAGCTACACTCATGAAGTATTTTGGGGGCACTAAATAAGGGGAAACTCTTCTGATCATACTTCTAAGCTCAGGCTAGATTTTTAGTCTTATAGCAAAATGATTCTGAAGATCTTTTCTGTGAAAGTCACAGACAGCTCTGGTAGGGTTTGCTCCAAAAGACTAGGAACCATTGCTCTACAAGACAGGAGATTTTTTCCCCTGGTCTTTCACTTTTAGAATTTGCTAGATCTCATTCTTCCACAGGGCAGATAACAAAGTATTATCCATGGAGCTTTCAACACTTTTGTTCTAGCCAAAAAAGAAAGTTTACCTATTCCTAATTCTACAAGCAGTTACTCAAATCCATTTGCTACTATCATAACAAAACACATTCAATGTAAGTTAACAAAAGATAAGACATGTCTCCTGTCTGGTTCTTCGTCAAAGCAAGTGGTTCTTTTATGGATGTTGTTCTGTTGAAGCCCAATTTAAACATATCTTAAAGGATCTTCTACTAAAATTAAAAGATATGGGCAGAACCTGCAAAACATTTTTGGTCTTGGAAAACTTAAGCTACTAAAGTTAGAGGCACCAATAATTTGAGCTTCTCTTCTTTTCAGTTATATTCCAAAATAAACAAAATACTAGAAAAAGTAGATAGCTCCTTTTCAAAACCATGTATAAAGTACAAATATAACCTTCACCAAAGGTATACCGACTTTAAATTGAATTGTCTCCTGCTCTTTTCCATCTCTGCTTCTTTGATATTAACTGGAGAAGGCTCTCCTTACTCACTGATATCAACCTACTGGCCCATCTACAAAATAATAATAAAACAAAAACTTAAATTAAAAAAAAGTGAGCTAGGCCAAAATAATTAATTCTGGACCTCACCCTCAAAGTATCTTAGATTCATTTTTCAGACCTGAGGTTTCAAACGTAGGTCTCTCACGTGGGATCGGGAACATACTCTTTAGAGTCTGACTCTTCTCCATAAAACACATCCACCACCACCAATGTGAAGCATACAGTATTGATGATGCAATCCAGGAATACACTCTTAAAGATGCATGTATATGCAAGAGAGGGAAGATGGACAAAATTTTGAATGACGAACTTTTGGAATAGTGTTAGAACAGGAGCTGAGACATACATTAAAGTTGACAGATGTAATTTCAAAACAAGCCAATCCTTAGAGGCACACAAAAACAAACAAAAAAAAGAACAAAATCCCAGGAAAACATTCCCTGCCATACAACAATGAATATAACCTATCAAGCAAGGATTGACTCAAATGGCCCATTCCAAAACTGTTGTTATCCTTAGCTATTTCACATCATAGTGATACAGTCTGGTGAGACATACTTCAAAATATTTTTGCCAAACTAAGACATGGAACATCATTTCCCTGGTTCAGATGAAAATGTCTTGACTTTATAAAACTGAAGTTATAATGTTAAACAGCAAGAACTTTTCATAATAGTGTGTAAATTGGGGGGGGGGGGAAGGGGGACGGGACAAGGGAAGAACCCTAAACTAACATTCAGAATTCCGATTTTGATGTTC
This sequence comes from Apteryx rowi, assembly GCF_003343035.1. Lineage (NCBI taxonomy): Eukaryota > Metazoa > Chordata > Aves > Apterygiformes > Apterygidae > Apteryx > Apteryx rowi. The sequence goes on along the minus strand of NW_020448119.1, from coordinate 1,082,259 downwards.
TGAGACTACAGTAAATGTTCCAAGACTCATTTTATTCCTCTTCACTCCTTTCTCATGCAATTCAGGAGCACTGCCAACAGAATCTATTTTAGCAGAAGAAGCACAGCTAAAGAGAGATGTTAGTTTTGCTTTTCACAAATGAGCTCTCAAGGGCAGTGTTTTGTTTTTATCAACAAAACAGAATTGGGAGTTAACATGCAGGTGCTCAGATCCAGCCAAAAGATGATTCATTCAGTTTGTCTTCAAGGCCACACACACATTTCTCTCAGGCATACAATCTTAGTAAACAGAAAAATACAAAAACTAGCTACTAGTGAAGATACACAAGTAATTGAAGACACAAAACCAAAAAAAGAGAAGGGCCGGCTTTTGCTGTAAGATAAAGGAACAATTGCTGTTCATACCCAACACTTTATTAAAGTCATCCAGGACCCTGGCAGACCATTTAGGTTTTCCAAGAATTAGCTACTTACACATGCAAGTCCAATCTCATGGCTGCAACACGCCAGAAGCATGGCACATTTTCAGATATAAACAAAACAGCTATGTTGAACTTGATCACAGCTGTTGCAATAAATGTATCTCACTGTGCAATGCTAACACAGCCCTACCCAACAGGATCGTTCATAAACCAGCTGACTGTTAGGAAAAAACAAAACAAAACAAAACAAGAAAACCCACCATCAAAACCCCGTACAATTCTATCAGTAGGGCATCCTTCAATCCAGGGGTTACAGAACTCACAGAACAACATGATCTTGAAGACTTAATTGATGTTCAGACTAATTTTTCAGTAATTTCAGTTCTCAGAAGGCCAGTCTAGCAGGGAAGTTATTTGTACAACTTAACTAAGAGATTGGAGAATAAACCACTCCAAGTTAAAATAAATCTTAAACCAACCACTACCTTGGAAGTGCCATGAATCTGATCTTTGTTCTGTGTGCAGCCATGCTGTAGAAATACTTGCAGACAAACAAGAAAAACTGTCCGCAAAGCAGAGAGAGGCAGTAAGAGATGGTCCTCACTGTAGATCAAGAGAGGCAAAAACTTCATTACTTCACAAGCAGGGAGGAAACACTGAGGTGTGCTTACATAGGGGAGTTTAAATTGTGAATGGTCATCTCCAAGTAAGAAAGAATCAACAGCTTCATACATCTTATATGAGAGGCTTTTCTCTTTAAAATACATTTCCATCCCTCATAGTCAATAATGATTAAAAAAAAACAACAAACCATCCTTTCAAACAACCATATGCCAGCAAATGAATTCAGAAAGATTGCAGGTCACCAGTGCTAAGTTTTCACTTTTACTTGCAACACATGCAAAAATCGCAGTTGTTATAGAAGTACCTTACATTGGGAGCTTGCAGGTTCACTGCAACGGGCACGACAACCGGCAGTCCAAAGAACTTGCTATTCGCTAAGCTGCTGAATGCACTTACAGACCTTTTCAATATCACTTAGCGAATTCTGCTGCCCACTGTGAAGAACATGCGGTTCCACAGTACATTGAAGAAGGGGTTCCTGGGGGTCTCTGCTGACAGCAAGTTACCACAGAAAGGCAGATGCAGCCCCAGCTACTGCTCTAACGTTTGCAAAGGGAAGCGGGAGAGGCAGTGGCTGGGTGGCTCAGTCATGTCCGTCAGCCAACAATTCACCCCAGAATTCCCACCATTTCCTTCAGAGGGCTACAGTGTTCTCTCCTCTGCCCCCACGTTAACAGATCCCGTAAAGAAAACAAAACGCTTAGCTTCCCCTCAGTTCTCACCTTCATTTTTTCCACCTCAGCATACTTGGTACGATAGCAGTTGGTTAACAGGGGTCTTGCTAACTTCACCCCACCCAAGCAAAGCATGAAAAAGAAAACAATGAGCAGGAAATGAGTAGAAAACAGGAAATTATTATTAAAAGAAAAATTACTAACCTGGGATGGTCTTTACAAAGATGCCCTGTCTTTATCTATTTTTCCATAGAGCATGATGCTTCCTGACAATGCCAATGCATAAACTTCACCTCTTTTTTGAGGTACAGTCATACAGTTATCAGATGTGCAACAAACAGCTTTCTAGGGTGCTTCTCCGTATAGAGAGAAGGCAGTACAAAAAACCACAGACAGGTACCCTCACTTCCCTCATCAAGGAGGGCTATGAAACCATCTTTGTCATATAACAGAGCTGTGCCTTATGGTAGAGTTTTTTGTGGCTGCACAGAGTAAATGTCTATATGTAATCTTTACCAGCATGCCAGAGACAGAAATGGCCAGTCTGGGGTTGCTCAGCCCTCTCGCAGCAGCTCACCTCGCCTGCACTAGGAACGTAGTCTGCACTCAACTTTTATTACCTCTGCAAGACCACCACATATGCATACACTTCAAGTTTAATACTCTTGCTAATGTATCTCTGACAGGATAGGGTTTCTAACATTTTGCAGATTTACAGACATGGCAGTGGCGTGGGTTTTAGCCTATTCTGTCTCTAGCCTGGTCAGCAGACACAGCATAGATACAGTTATGTTAACGTTACCACTCTTACTTCCCCACCGATAAGGGAACTTTTCTATGTCGCTTATGTCTGACAGCATCAGATAAACTCTCCGGGGTCAAAAGCTCAGTAACCAATCAATCTACTTCTAAATTCTTATAATTTAATCTGTGTATCTAGTAAGCAGTGTTCAGCAGCTATCAATGACACAAAGCAAGTGCGTATCAGTACTAGTTAATAAATGAGATTTTCTGACTGTTTATTTCACAGTGTATTGATTTCCTTCAGCTTGTTTCTTGCTTGTGAACTCCTGTCTAGGCTTCATATTTGAAATGCACCTTCATTAAATTATAGCTGCATATGAACATGTATCACTATGTAACTACTTCAGGTTATTAACTTAATTCCTTAGTTATTTGAAACTAATTTTTCCACTTTTGTTTTTGCCTCACAAAAATAAAGTAATTCATGTTAAATCACCAATGAAAAATTATTTTTTTGTCCTCCAGTAAAGTCTGCTTTGAAGTTCACAATTATTCACTATAATTTCCAGATAAGTTTTGTGCAGAGCAAAGAAAACTTGGTATAGCCAGAAAGAATGACCTTATTCGAATGCAAACTGAACACAGCAGCTGTGTTACTGGCAGAAGATACAGAACAGACCTTCATGCACTCAGGGAGGTTTCCCTCCCTCCACTACAGTCCATTATATACTGATTCAATCATTGCACAAAAAGCCTTTTTCTTATATCATGCTCTTCTTTTCACTTCTGTCTCACTCTGGGTTGGAGAAAAAAATGTTGCGGATGGAATGCTTACTGCTTGTTAAATATTTCATGAGAAAATGCCATTTACACCCACAGCCGCCACCGCCTCCCTCCATCTTTCTCCCTCCTTTTATATCAAGACCAAGGAGGTGAGAGAGAGAGAGAGAATGAACTGAAGGATTTTTGAAGAGATTTAAGTTAGAGCTTTATTATGTTATAGTTCTGAGAATGAAAAGCATATGTCAGATAAGCAATTACAAGATTGTCCTGAGAATTTATAAGGCAAGTAAAAACCTGCAGCTCACACAGAACAGATGGGGGCACAGAAGCGTCACAACCGCATCCGAGAACGGAAAAGCTTCTTAAAGCTCCTCAGCAGCATGACGTCAGGAGTGTATCAATAAAAGGGGTGGGAGGGGAGGAGAGTTTTTTAGTCTCATGATGGGGCAGAAAATATGTTGCAATATTTTCATTCCAAAGACTATTGATGTATAACTTTCCTAAACTCCCCCAATTAGCAGACAATCTAAATCCTACCAATATAAAATATAAATTAAAGGCTAGTGCCATATTAAAGATCTTGCACATTAAAACAAACATACCAGTTTCATCTTCTCTTTGGTTTTCAGTTATGCTCTGACAGGGAGGTAAGAAAATCATATTCCTTTCTATTCCTTTCCCCTGGCATACAAACCCAGCTACGCTGAGAAGTCAAGATGTGATGAAAAGCAGTTACGATACGTTAAAACAAATAAGAAATGGAAAAAAATCTAAAAGTTTATTTAATTTCTTTGTTTTCAGAGGTCATGTGTGTTCAGTCACATGACCCTTCAGTAATCTCCATTTCTGTCTTCAGAGCAGAGAAAAAAACCAAGTCTTCCTAATGAAACTATTTCTAAACAAATACCGAAATAATACATAATCAAGTCAAACAGCGTACATCAGTGGGCGTTCTTGCACATACTTGCACTGAATAGACAGGGAGAGGGATATTGTATCTCTTGTTATACAAAGTTTAGAAATAGACAACCTTTAATTTAAGACAAATATCTTGCTTTTAAACAGTCTTGTAAAACCCTCAGTGATTCAACCGCATAGTGGAAGTGCACATGAGGGCGGGGGGGGAGGAACTTCAAGAGGAGGGGGAAAATAAAAAAGGAAGAAACCTCACTGGAATTTTTCACCCATCATGAATTCTACATAAATGCATAAAATCCAATGTATATATTATATATAGAGAGATATAAAATATAAATACACATGTAGAAATATCTGTATATATGTAAATATATGTATAGGTAAAACTATATTTTATATATAATATTCTATATATGTTTGCATATTTATAAAATAGATATAAACATACATAGCACTTTATAATAATATTTTTTCCCCTTTTGAAAGGGAGACAAAGAATCAAAGTGATGCTTTCACTTATATTAGTAAGCCAATGTGAAGTTAAAAAAAAAGGGGGGGGGCCTAAAAAAGTAGGAGTAATTTCTGACATTTGCAGTAAAACATGTTTTTATACCCCTACTGCTTTTTCATTGTAAAACTGTATCTTGATTCTATAAGACCATACTTCTCACATAAGGCAAATCACACCGCAATCTCCACACACAAGAAAATCCACATGAAATCTTGAAACCAAGATTTATTTCTTTTTGATAGGCAGATACTTCTCATTAAAAAGACAATACAATCCTTTAGGAAAAAAAAGATGCAAAACTGTATCATAAGACTATATGACCACTCAGTTGTTTACAGCAATATCTGTGCTCTCCATATTTACCTCTTAGGCAAGGTTTTTTGGGTTTCTTTTTTTCTTCCCCCCCCTTTTTTTTTTTTTTGTGTTATGGACTTTTGGGTTGATTGTTTTTAGGATTCCATTTTGGAAGGCCCAATGAGGGTCACAGCATTACCAAAGATGATAACATTCAGACAGACACTAAAGGAATATTCATACCTGCATGAGCCTACTACTATGTCAAATTCAAATAATATCTTTACCATCCAGAAAACCCAGAAAAGCAAAAAGGGATTAAAGAGTTGCAGGAAAGAACAATGAAAGGAGAGAGAGATATCTTTATGAATATCATTTAGTTCATTCTTTTGGAAGCCCGAGATAAAAGTCTGAAGTCTAAATCAGATCTAGTCTAGTCTAAAGATCTAAATCTTGTGCGCTTGAGGCACAAGAACTAAGTTTTAGATTTATAGAAAGTATTTCAAGAAAGTCTAATCAGAGATCCAGATCCCACTAAAATCAGTGCAAGCCAGGCACGAAAAAGACAGCATCCTGGATTTCATCAGTGCCACCATTCATGGCCTGTTAGTCATGGGATGTATTGCTCTTATCAAAAAGAGCAGATCACTGTACATGAGCTACCTCTGGCAACAGCCGTGTGTAAATACTTGCTTGTACATCCTGTGGGTCAGGCTGCCCACCACAGTTACTGCACATACACAATAACCGGATGGGTAGAATGGCTGGAGGGAAGCTGAACACAGAAGTCATAGCAACCAGCTACAAGAATACTTTGCTTGCATGTGTTCCTATATTTGTGCAGAATACACTTAAGACTTTGTTTAACTGCATTTGCACTAGATCAAGCTGTTTTTGGTTTGGTTTGGTTTGTTTTTTGCGGCTAGTGGGGTTTCAGTGGGCATTTACTCTAAGTTTTGCAACTGTCTTAAACAATTTTCTTTACCTGATGAGCAAAACCAGACAGGAACAGACAGGAAAAGAAGCATGTCCTGAATTATTAGTTTCTTGTACATTTTTTTTTTTTTTTTTTAAAGACTATAACAACATTTTGACAGTGATGGTTTGGGACATTCATCCCCTCATTAGTAAGCATAGAAAATGCACATTAACAGAAGTTATAGAGGTAAGGTCAGAAAATGCATATATGAACTTTCGTTCTTAGATGCTTATAGTTTTTTAGAGTTGCCTTTTGTTTCTCATTTCATACTTCCCCCATGGAATGTTTTGGTCCTGTCCTCATTCTTGTTCTTTTGTTACCTGTCCTTTCTCTGGTTCCACCCATTTTTTGATACTCTGTTTCTTTCTCCTTGACATGTAGCCGTAATGCCTGGTTCTTCTCTGTCCATTGTAGGATTTAGCACATTTCCTTTTTTCCTTCCTTTAGTGGCTAGTAGTTCTGGCTGATTTACCAGTGGCTCTTCCCTGAGGATATCTTTTGGTTCCTCTATTCCTTTTACGTAGCAACAGATCCACTTAGAAAAAAAAACTGTGCTTGAAAAGAGAAGGCAGTCTCCTTTGCAAAGAATTTGCACATCTGAAAGCAGATGAAAACCTCAGCTCAGCATCAGCAAAAGGTATTTAACTGCCCCGTGAGAAAACAAAAGCAACAGGTCCAATGGATTGCAAACTGACCACCTAAAAATCAGAGGTTGCACTTTGAAAAACATGGCATTCAGTCTATTTAGAAAATGAATGCAATATTTGCACAGCTGAACTGTTTCACAACCTTGCATTTTGTAAAGAATTTATACACCTTCTAAAGGAAGACTCAAAATTCAGACCAGTACTATTAGACTTTAAATTACTGGATCATGATTAGAAACATTATAGCTTCATATTCACCCATGGTTAGGAGAGAAAGAAAACTGAATTCTGGCTCATATCTGGTTCCTCAACTGCTTTGAGTAAGAGAATAATCTTGAATTACAGTAACAAAAGTTACCCACTTACACCTGAAACCAACCACTATCCAATACCTTGTCTCTTCTAGGAAGCCTGTTTCCCAGACAGCAGAAGTGATTGGCTCTTCTTTCAGTAGTCAAGAAATCAGTTATGTTTTTAATTTAGCAATCTTTCCTCTTTTGAGAGGTATGAGAAGGCTTATGGTCTAATGCCAGTCAGGAAAGCTTGCACATATTGTGAACTGAGAATTATTTTTTTAATTCAGCTTGAAAAAAATGCAGACAATAACATTTCTTACAGGTAATTTATATTTTTTGACTATGTTGCAGCCTTTTGAAGAGAAAAGCACCTTCAGCTGTAGTGCTACTAAAAAAGAATAAAGGCATACCATGTGCCACCTCTTCTTCAGCTTACTGTGTTAGAAGATCTCCTTTCACCAAATTTAAGGGGAAAAATACTTTCCCATCTTTTTTAATTAAAAAGGCAATAGAAGAAATATTAACATGAATGGATTAGGAGCAACAAACAAGGTGAGTAACATTTATTCACATTTTTGCAAATATAAGTAGAAAAAGGAATACAGTTGGCAGAGAAGGCACAGTTTTTGTAAACAGAACAGTTAATTGGAACTTTTAAACCAAATATTTGAAAACACTTTACAAGTGTGACTTAAATCCATCACAAGTACCTGTGAAGTATATAATCAAAAGATATAAGGAATGCAATGCAGTGTATGTAGTCATCTCCAAAACGCAAGGGAACAGAGCCTCAAGTGAACAGTAATGACATCCAGAAGAAACTGTGAAAATATTCAGAAGCAGATCTATATCATTAAAATCATAATTTTGCCTAAGCACTAGTCTGTCAGGCCTCCCACTATTATTGTAATGCCACACAATCCATAACAACTAGAGAAACCGCCAGGACTTCATCTTTATACATCAGTCCAGGGGACAAGAAAAGGATGCAGTTTCCTACAAGAGAGCATTCTATAAAAATGAACCAGAAGGTGGATACTTCAATCTGCTTTTCATCATCAGTCAACACACCAAGCACCTGCGATGAGAGCTGGCATGACATCTTAAAGGAAATATAGTCATCCAAGGTCAGCCCATGAAAGGAAGCTTGTATGGTATGACAGTGTTACTGAGCCTCCTTTGGCTGCCGATTGTATCACTGCAGCAAGGAAGCTGCTCAGAAACTATGAAGGCAGCACCAAAGTACTGACTCCCAGCAGGGAATTAGTACAATAAACTTCATTCATCAACAGCTTAAGAGGCTGACAAGTGCACAAAAGCAAGGCAAGACTGTAGTATTCCAGCAGCCCTCTTCTAAATGATATTTAATATATGTTTTAGCAGTCTCTAAACTCACTGAGACAGGTAAAAAGCCCAAGAAACTCTCTGATGATTCCAGGTCATTCAAAGCACCAGTCCATCCCTAAACCTTTCTCTGCTGAAGCCATAGCAGATGGGACAGGCCTGCCGGCGGCTTGGCAAGCTGCCCGGTGCATGCAGCGACGCTCAGCAGCCTCCCAGCCATGGTGTGGGGCACCGCAGCAGCCATGCCACTAGCGAGGAGCCTGGGGCCCGTCACTTAGCTCTCTAAAGCCAACAAGCGTGTTTTTCCCCCAACAGTGTTTATATTGGATAATACTGTGTTGTATAACGCAACGCCCTCCAAAATGTTTGAAAGGCGTTCAGCCCCAGCAAGGCAAGTGGGCTGTTTATATTGCATTTTACATTCTTTTTTGGTTGCACTGCTATTTTAGAACAACCCCCCCCCCCCATATTTACATGTTCTAGCTGTTATTTGTATTTTCCACGCTGATCATTTCCATACCGAGCAGAGATAAAGCTGACACAGGACTGTATTTTATCAACACTTCATATGTTAAACTGTTTCATCTAGAAAGCTAACTTAGATCTGTTGTCAATGTAAGAAACCTGTTTCCAGGTGCATTATGAGAGAAACTTGGGAGGAATACAAAATCCAAATAAGTAAATAAGACAATATAAAGGAAAAAAATAGTTCAACACTTAAAAAATTGTTATTGGTAATTTTTAAAATAGAAGTTTACCTAATGCTGAGTACTTTAGAGAGAAGACTTACTTTTTTAAAGATGAAATCCACTCCTCCCGAGCTACCAAAATCTCTTTCACACCACTGCACCAAGCAGCAAAGCCAGCACAGTAAAGAATTTGACCTATTCTGGTAATTGCCAAATCTGATAGTTTTTCAAACACCGACTCTCAGAAGTAAAATATTCCTGTGCTCATCACCTCCAGAAACACAAATTTCACAGGACTAGCTCAGTTTTTAGTGATATTTGCTGTGAAAAGCTACAGGGAAAACAACAGAACCACATAGGCTGGAACTTAGAGAACAATTACACTGACAACAGACAAAATAAAACAGATACAAGTCTGTCATATTTTTACTGTTTCTGCAAATCTATCAGGACCAAAGAGCAGTAAAGAATTATTTTAATGATGACTTGTAAATGTATGCGTGCACAGAGAAGTCTTTGGGTGGCTTTGCCACGTGTCATTTATTTTGCTAGTAAGTTTAATAATTCCTTGTTTATTAACAGAAAACTTTAATTGTATCCTATTTTAATACTGAGTCCTTCAACCTCTTTACTTAACAACCAAACCCTGGATCTTCAAACCAGGAGGATTCTACATTAGTTATAAGAGATTTCTGATTCTTTAGCAAGAAAGAGTTCACAGAACAATGTATTATGAATAGTAAAATTTATTACTGTTATTTAAAGATATAATGATTTCACTGTTGATCCAGAGTTGAGAGAACTGCCTCACAATTTTTCCTTGCACTTTAGAACTTTCTCCCTCTAGACACTCATTCCCCTAAAACATTTCTCATCATTAAACTAAAGTCCTCAGATCATCACAATCAATGATCGCTACCAAAGCCGACAGACCCCATGGCAGTACACATAGTGACAAATAAGGGTACTGCAGTAATACTACTACTACTTCTACTTAATTCAAAAGTAGTACTGAGTGCTGTGGTATTACAAATAACATAAGCAAAAGATGGAGGCAGAGAAGAAAACAAAATTTCATCTACTCAACTCTTCAGTTTCTTTCTGTAGATGTGAATATGAAGGACAAAACAGGTTGGGAACAAAGACAGACATGAAGCATAGCATCACTTACCACTTCCTGAGATGCATACTTTGGATCTTTGGGATCAACTGACCAATAGCAGTAATCAAAGCTGAATGCCACAATCTTTTCTCTCGAGTCCCACGTGCTGTCAAGCCTACTGTCCACCTGAAAGTGGATGGAAAAAAGACAGAAACACCGCTTTGCTTTGAAGCTGACCAAAAAGTAAGCATTTTAAAACTAAGGGAAATTTATCCAGGATATGTACTGTGGAAAAGGAATGGCAAATAGTTCATCCTCTTAATTATTTTTTCTTTGATTCTCAGGGTGAGAGGGAGGCATCCATGACAGACCTGCTGAAGGGTTTGTGTACTACAGCTAAGTCTCTCCAAGCTGTATACAATAAACATAGCTTACTGAATCTTCACAACATTATGTTAGGCAGGAAAGCTCTATCCCCTTTCTATATTTCCTCAATGAAACTGAGAAATGACAGAGAGCTGCATCACAGAAGCGATACACAGACTCAGAAAACAAAACCTAGCTTCTCACTCCGTAGTTGAAAATGCAGGTCTGTTCCTCAGTTTCCCTTTGTCACATTCAGAAGCCAATACTTCTTTCACTGTGATTGCACACTACAAATGCAGCCACTGCAAATCCTGCATTTTGATTAATAATAATGACAAAGGAACCCTTTGAGCAAAATAAAAAGTTCCAGCATGCCTATTATCCACCACCTCACACAATCCTCTCCAGAGTTTCAAGTGATTGTGGTCTGAGCACCTGTAAAAGTTCTCCCAGACTTCAGGTAGCAATACTGCAAAGCAAGGCACAAGTTACTGGGGTGTCACTAGCTCTGCCCACAAAGATGCGCAGGTGCCAGGACATCTGCTCCACTTCTTTGTGCCAGAATAAGTTGAACTGCTCTAGGTAAGTATCTCTCCAAGTGAGCTGAAAGAGAACTTGTCTGTGCTTATGGAAATAAGAGGGAAGATGGCAAAGGATTACCACTATTCAAGCGGCTTAGCTCTTCTGCAGCCAACTAAAAATCACAGTTGAGTTCCTCCCCTCATCCCTGTGTGCTGGAAATAAAGTACCTTTTGATAGGAAGCAAAAGGATTTTTTGTAGATCAGGAGAGGAAATAGATGAAGAGCTGAAATTATTTGGTGTTTAATTGCCAGTTTTCTGCAAGAGCTGCACTTGTTTTGGATATTTTTCAGTGTAGAATTAATGAGAAGAGAATTTCCTACATCTAGAATCTAAAATTTAAATAATTTGAAAAGAGGCATACATGAGAAGTATATTCACAGATAATCCTTTTTGATAGTGCTATTAAATTCTTTGCATACAGATAGGCATACTTTCCTTGAAACATTTTGATGGATATTACCAATTCTTTTTCCCCCATTGTCTGGGAGGGCTTTATTTATCAGAAATCATCAATAAATAAGGACCAGAGTATTAACATCAACCTGTGTGATTTTAAGGTCTTTTGCGTTAGGACAACATCTTTTCAACTAGCCTGTGATATTACATATAGTCCTGCTCAGAGTCAGAAATGGTGACTGAAATATTAGGAGAATCACATATGTCTTTCTTTATAATCTTGCTCAAGAAATTTGCAATAAAATAGATAAGCCTGTGAGCAAGGAACTATATGTTGTTGTTCCTCTAATCAAAGAGAGAAAGCAATGAGTCATAACATTACACAAAAGTGAAAGGATCCATATGTAACACTGACCTAATCAGTAACTTTATTAACAATGTTGACATTTTCAATAATGTAAGTATAAAAAAAATTCACTATTAATCAGTGCCTAAACAAGCTGCTTAACTAATATCCCCCCAAACCAGGGATGGCAGTGCTATTTGTCAGATTACTGGATAAAAGGCACTATAAGTGCTGAACACTGCCATCAGCTATGAAGTCTACTGCGGAAAATGAATTTACAGGCTCATTTAACAACTTCTTTTCTAAACCAAGAAAAAGCAAAGTGAAAGAGGATAGAAATAATTTAAAAATATCCTTGAAGTAAAGCAGCTTCAAATATTTAAAACATAATTCTAAATTTGTCACATTGAATTAACTACCACCAAGGTTTCCTTTAGCTAGAGCTAACATCTTAATGAGCCTATTGCTCATCTTCAATAACAAGGATTTTTCTGTGTTGTGATCTTTTTATGCAGTTACCTTTTCCTTTCTTATATTTTCTGCAGCAATAGGCTGAAAGTGGTTTGGAGTAGGTGCCTGCCTACTGCAACATGAAAAAAAATACTCTTGCCCATCAGGAAATGCAATCACCTAATCACAGAGTAGCTGCACATTTTTTAAAGAAAAATATTCTACCCTTTTGCCTGATGCAGACAGACATGTCTGTACCTTACAAATTTTGGGATAGCATCTGACTTAAACTTTATCATTTTCTTAAATACAATGCATCCTTACCCCAAATATAACTATGTGAACATCAGCCTATAAATATTTGTTTATACACTGGTATAAATCAGTCTGGATCAATTAGAGACTGTATAAATTTAGTTTATGCATAAAGCAAACTCCCTCTCTTTATAAGACTCACCAATGACAAAATACAAAGCCCCAGAACATCCATAGGCCAGCTCTTGCATCTCTAGATAATCCTGTTTAGACTACTGAACAGCAGCAGGAGTCTCTCACACCACCATCATCATCTCCCAGCACCCCAAAGCAGCCTCTTTGAAAGAAAGCTCCTCTTAAAAAGAAGTCCAAGTCTAACAAGGCTCAGCTGGACCTAATTGCTCAGCTGCATGGCTAAGGCCTCCACCTGCTCACAGAGGCACTCCCAGCAGGGGCTGACAGCTTTAGAAGCCCAGATCTTCACATTTGGCTTGTTTCCCAAAGAAAATAAAAAGGAACAGACAACATTACAGCTGGAGAAGAAAGCTTCCTTGGAAATCTTTATCACACATATAAGGAATTAGGGAAAATTATTTCAGAGAGTAGCAAATCTCAAACTCTGCAAATATAACCTTTCAAAAAATTTTTTCAAGATGGGTCTGCCTGGAGAAACTGGCCTACTGGTTGAGAATGGCTGCTGTGACAGTTAGCTTTTCTGTCAGTTATCTTATTCCTTATGCTGTAGATTATTTTCACCTCTGGATTTTTTTGGGGGACATCAAGTATTTCAATATCAGAGATTGTTTATAAAGACCACAATAGAGCATGAAACCATCAACTATTTTGATCTTTTCTCTAGAAGAAAAAAGTTATCATGTTTTATTCATTCTGTTATCTATGCTCCGAGTTTATTTGCCACAAGTTTGTTTCTGACTCACACACTTAAGTCTGTTTTTAAAATGGAACTACAATGAACAAAGCAATATTAGAACATCTTTAAAGCCTATTAGAATTACTGAAGAATCATAAAAAGAAAACAAAGCAGCCTGTGAAGAATTCTCAGTCTTGCAATATCTAACCGAGACCTGAGGTCTGATTACTCTCTTCAAGCACTACATTTGCATTATGCAAATGGCAGAGAAAAATCTTCAGGCTCAGAAGTAATCACTTGTACCTGATCATGATAAAGAGGAGATCATTACAGGTTACTTGTAGCCCTGTTTTTAGCGAAAGCATTGGCCTACCAATGGTAATTCAATTAGCACAAGTGCTATAATTCTGACTTTGAACTAGCAAACCCTAGAAGAATCAGTGCCTGAACATCAGTCACAATAAAGAAAGGAACTATACAGATCATAACACTTTATGTACATGAGAGAGATCTCCTCACTGCTATTTTTTCCCAGCTTCTGTGTTTAAGAGAGAATACCTAGTGTCAATACAAAAAAAGATTACAATGGAAAAGGGTAAGTTGTTCAAATCCATTCGTTCAATTTTTGAACCAACCATTTAAAATGACTGGGTTGCTTGCAGATATAAAGAAAAAGGAGGCAAGATATATAAAACACATCTGTCTTTGCAGAATCCCCACTTATCACAATCTTGGTAAGTCCACAGTTCATTTATTTGCCTTTGAAGCAGAAAGATGTTAGACAATACAAAATTGCTTATTTCCTATTCTGTTAATTTAGTGGAGTAGCATGGCAGCTTTAAGGAGTCCAAGAGTCTAAAAGACAGGGTTGATTCCCATGCAAGTGGACTCCCAAACTCTCAGACAGGAGGTCGGCTACATTAAGTTTATTCTTACAGCTCTTGCTCATTTCCCAAGGCCTGAACTGTAGCTGAACACATTTTGCTCCCTTTCACACAAGCTAGTTGCATGCTGAGCACAAATAGGAAAGCAGGAGAAGAAAAACGGGGAGAGAAATTATCCACATGTTAGTAACAGTAAGATAAGTGCAAAATTCTAAACAAATTACTAACAGCCTTGAATGATGGCTTGCAGCCAGAGTGCAGCAGCTTTGATAAATACAAAACATAGAAAACAAGGATAACACAGCTAGATGCTACATTCCCTGTCTATAAAAAAAAAAACAACACTTTTGCTTCAATTCTAAAACTGTGCCAATTACAATTTTTCCCTTAATATTGGCCAAGCAAATATAGAAATTGTCATGTCAGAATCCTTATGTGAGAAACAGAACAAAAACACCATACCTTTATATTTCTGACTTTTGCCACTTTGTCATCAACTTCTACAATCACTCTTCCTCCTTCTGCACTCTCTCTAGAAACAGAACACATTCAAAAATCCATTTAAAGTATGAAGACACAGAAAGATGCATTTCAAATTCATAACCTCCATAAATCTGCATTTACTTTAAAAAAACGCAAATCACAAACAAAGACATTCTTGTTTATAAAACACTATGACAGCAAGTGGTATTTGCATAACTGCAGCTGGGCATCTTTACATTAAGAAAAAAATAACAGCACTGTGGTCATTAAACAGTTTCAAAGTGCTTGTCTTAAGTATTTTGTTAAGATTTTATTTCAAATTAAGAGTGTTGTTGTTTTAAATTATATTTACAAGGAAGAATAGAAATGTGTAAAGTGAATTAAATTTTACTTTTCAAAAACTGTAAATAGGCATTGTCACTAAAAAGTACAGTGAGACATGTAGAGTAGCTATGTTTTGTGGAGTATATTTCCACATCATAGACCTATGAGCCAAAAGTATTCTCCGTTAGCACTGTCAGCTTTTTACCATATAATCCAAAGTGATATTACTTTACTCAAAGTTTTCATTACCAAAACAGTCCTGAAATGTAAATGGACAAGATAGTCCCACAAGTGCAAAGGACTAATACAGACTACTAATACGGATATATGTATAAAATTCCCATTGAACACAGCTATCACTGGAATCTACTGCAGCCAGCTTCTGCTTTCATAAATGAGTAGTAGTAGAAAAGAATGAAAAAAGGATGTGGCCAGAGCGAAAAACTATTTCTGGGCCCACAGCATGATAACTACTTGAAGATAAAAACGCTCTTATTTATAGGTTTACATGAAAATAAATTTAAAAAAAGCATTCTTGGTCATGGTTCAAAAGGTGTGTTGTTTTGGAGAGTAGTAGAAAAATAAAAAAAGTAAATACAGTTTGGCAAAATTCCAGTCATTTACAAGTTATTTTAAAGGTCACAATTTACAGATCAAGAAAGAACACAGCCTCCCCTCATGTGCTGATTCATTCCCCCCCATCCATAATTAATATGGATTTTTATACACAGCAGAACAGAAATGAGGAAGAAGAGGTCAGTGACCTACTTCTCTGACAGCAGAAAGGAAAAGGACCGCGCTAATCCTGAGAAATTTCATCCACAGTTTACTTTGCACTCTGATAACGAAACAGCTCTGAAAAACCTTATAAGCTGCAACTTTACCAGAACCTTTTATTTTGATGAGGCCTAATGCCTTTGCAAAGATGGAAAAAAATTGATTTAGAAATAAAATGAACTTCCTCCTTAGTACAGTTGTGTCATACTTTGTCTAAAATTAAGCTGAAGGGAAAGATGAGGTCAGCTGAGACTAGCTGTATATACATCACTTGTTAATGAGATGGCTGGGTATCATTACGCCAGTTATGAACTGGATAAAACAAGAGTTATAAAATTCAGATCTGATTTGCCACCATTCATTCATCATACAACAACTGTCTTTTAACAGATTTCCTTACATTTGTACAAAACTCTTTACTCCCCCATCAGTTACACTCTTTCATTGACAATTGACACTAGCAAATGACATTTCAAAAACTAAAGTTTTCAGCTTTCAACAGCTCTGCGGAAGTACAGGTGTTCTTGTAATTTAAAAATATATTTTCTTTACAACCCCAAACAAGGGCTTTAAATCTCTTCCTTACAATGTCATGTATTATCGAATTCGTAAAAGTAAAACCATACCCTGAACATGTGTATTGAAATGCCATTGCCAGTTACATCACTCTGAATCTATTCAGCCACCACCTAGAAACCCTTTAATAACAGGCAGCATCAGGAGACAAGAGCAGGAGGGTTCAGGACTGCTCGTCTGCCAGCCCTATGCAAGTCACTACTGTCGGGTTAGTAGGTGTCCCTTCTTTTTTAAGATCTGTAAGAATAAGTTTGTTTAGTGAATTCAAGCAGCGCTGGCAAACACCTAAAAAACCAAAAATAAGAACTAAAAACAAACAAAAAAAAACCTTAGACAACCACCGTGAATTTCTTTGCATGTAACTTTCAGACACCGTGGCATGTCTTTGGGGTCCTTCTCTTCAGTTCTCCTTGTTCACCCGCATGTTTTGGTGTGGTTGGTTGGTTGGTTACTTACCCAGCATTCAGAACAAACCCTTAGGATGCTATTAATTTCTTCACTGAATTTCCCCTGGAACTGATTGGTGTTTGAAAGCTTCACAAACCTAAAGGCATTTTAAACACATTTCTGAGTGTAGGCTCTGCCCATTTTACACACAGAAAATAATGTTTCACCTTGATGTCTCTGTGCTTCATTTTACTAATTTTGGGTGCCTAGTTTGAGAGGCACAGAACTTGGTACTTTCTGTAATACATACTTTTATGTGGCACTTCACATATAAAGTACACATACAGCTCAAGCACAGCTCCCACAGATTTCGGTTAAGCCGTGAGCTTGCAGCACTTTGACAGTTCAGACACCAGAATCCTGAATTAGTCCCCAAGAAAAAGAGGAGCGCTCAGAATAGACAGGATTTGCATCAGATACACCTAGGTACCTAACATGCAGGCCCCTAAATTAGGCTCCCTGAGCAACGAAGCCTAATGAGGGAGGCTTGGGGTATCTAAGGTAGAAACTTGCAGTAGATGCATTTAATCTGCATGTGTGCAATTTCCTAGATTTTTTGAAAAGCAAGTGCGTTTCAACACAAATAACAAGTCCGGGGACTTTCACGTCCACACAGAAACCACTGCCATCTGAGCTAATGGACAAAGCTGACAGCCTCCATATGGACCAGATCGAAAAGGAGATGGGACGTTTTGACAGACAATTTCACAAGAACTTATAAACAGCAAAAGACAGACAAATCTGGAGGGATCCTGGGTTCCCCTTTAGGAGGGAGCTTGCTTCAGTGACACCCACTCTGTTGTCTGTTACTCCTGTCTTTCCATGTCTCCAGCATAGTCTGCTGTATCTTTCTTTCCAATCCCCAGAGCTAATCTGTGCCGTATCCTCCTTTCTAATTCCCTGCTTTTCAGTCCTGCCGTTAACCCTGCGGTGTTATCATCCCAGTTACAGTTCAGCAAGTTCCTATCCCCCCTTCCCCATATGCACATCATTACTTACGGGTTCCTGCTAACTTCTCCCTCTAGCACCAAGTCCATGGGCCCAATCTCAGTTTCAGTGTCCTCACCTGCTCTCAGCTCCCTTCTCCCCCTGCATTACAGCTGCTCATTAGGCTGATCCCTCTACTCCAGCGGTCCGTGATCCTGCTCTCCTGTCAGCTCTTTCCCATCTCTGTCCCACGTTCTCTTGTGCACTCCAGCACTGAACTGGTTTCCTCCTGTACCCCAGCTGGGCTCTATAAGCACGTCATCACTGAGAGCAAACAGGACAGAAGACCTTGCTCTCACTTCCAACACCTGGGCTCCAACCCAGACTGGGATAACATGGAGCTTGCTCCACTATGGCAGTACTCAACTGGGGAGTTCTCCGATTTACAGGGACGGTGCAAGCACAAGCTGGTCAGCCCTAGAGAAGGCAAGAAGCTCAATGAGAATGGATCCCTTGAAACTTTTATCTGCTATGCTCTTGCAAGTCTTTACTGAGCATGTGTTAAATGCAACCTTTTCTTATTTAGAACTTGAACGAAAATGGGTGGACGCAGACGGGGTCATCAAAAAAAAAGTACACATCTGATTTCATATTTCACATCAATGGGGGAGTTCAAAGAACAGGTCACCATAAGTTGCTTTTAAATACTTTAAAGCATAATTTTTCCTTAACCTCATTTTTGAAGCAGCTGAACTTTTTTAGATGAAGTTTAAACATAATTAAATAAGAATATCTAGCCTGAGGCAAGCATTCATGCATGGAAGACTTTTACCCAAATGGTTAAAATCTGGTAAAACTTCAAGTAGCTTTAAATGCCAGGGTATTCTAATTGCAAATGCAAGGCAACCTCAATAACAAGCAGTGCTACCCAGCCCCACCTATCACAATTAAATGAAACCCACTGCCCTCAGTCCACATGTGCTATACACAGGCCTATGAACAAATGACTTTATGGTGTGGGTTTTAGCCACTTAATGTTCTCCCAGATGAAAAGCACTACTGAAGATTCAAGATAAAAGAAGTTCCAAACATAAAACCTTCACTATGATAAATTTAAAATATAAAAACAGTACAATACAAACAACACAAAATAAAATTACCCCACTGCCTTCTACCACAGGGTAATGATGACTCCTCACAAAAAAAGCGAAAAGCTCAGTGCAGCAGAGTCAAGCAGCTTTGTTCAAGTCTCACACAACAAGAAAGTCATCAAAAAGCAGGGATAGAACTAAAGTCTCCACTTGCTCTGGGTGTAGATTCACAGTACGCTTAATTTATTTTAACTGCAGGCTGTTGCTGCAAGGGACATTTTCTCTCCTCCTTCTCCTCTTCCACCCCCCACTTCCCCTCTAGCACTGGATCTAGAAATCCTGCACACATGCAGTGACTCAGATCAGCTGTGATCAGAAAACAAACCCACTAAAATAAATAATCAGTGTGCGATAGGGTAAGTGAGCTGTTTCAGAGCACTGAACACAGTGGTCCCACAGTTACTAAAGCCAGAGGAAGAGAAGGGGCAGGAACATACAGTGGTGGGAACAGACACACCTTCCTTTCTGCAGCAGCTTACAGATAAAGCACTGAGCATACGATGAAATCAAACTCTTAGTTGTCCCCTGCTGTACGAACCATACATTCAACCTCCTGTAAATATGTGTTTATTTCACGCCTCATTTAGGTACAAACCAGATAATTTGGGGAAAGGAAGCACAGTTTTAACAACTAAAGCACAGGAGGCAAAGCACATTCACAGCTGTTCTGGATTTAAGGTCAGGACATCTAGATTACAAACACCACAACAGTTCTTTTAGCATAATTTTTTTGTCAGTACATCTTTACACATGTGCATACCACAATTTGCATTTGACTGATAAAACAATCCTTATTCCTTAAGAATGGGTGCATTACTCCACAGGTACGAAAGCTGTATTTCTCATACAAATAAGATCAACCCTAAAGTACACCTCTCTTGTAACAGATTTGAATTCTGCTGCTCAGAGCTCTCAGTGACCTTAACATTTAGTTTCTCCATCCTCCCTTTTTTCCACCATTTCTAAAACTTCATGGTATGTTTGGAAAATGCCTCTCTTCTGCTAAATTAGTTTGCATGAGAAAAAGTTACCTGTACAAAGATAGAGTTGCAGAAAGACCATCTGATACTGCATGGCCCAAGAAAGACCTGGATCTTCTCAGATACTGAAAGTTTTGGGGAAATGCAAACCCAGGGACAGAACAGTAACTCAAATACAGAATGCAGCAGCAGGGCTGGAACAGGGAGTGACGAAAGAGAACAGACATAAGTCAAGCAGCTGTGGCAGTCCAACCAAAAAGAGGGGGAGTCCAAAAGAAAATCTCCCCATAACATTTGCTGTTTCTATGACAAATCATTTCTGTACTGCAGCCCCAGAAGGACAACAGACACCCTGCAAGACCGGGAAGAACAAGCCAGTGGAAAAGAACCAGAAGAGATCAAGACCCTGCAGAGGAGCGTTTCCACATCTTGCTTGATCTTACCCAGATGAGTCCAGACACAGAGTACAGAAGTGCAAGTAGGAATACAAAGCTGGGGAAGCAGTGGGTGGGAAGAAGGGCAGTTGTCTACTTAAGACTTCATAAAATTTGCCCCACTTCTCCTCCACCCTCTCAAATAAGTCATGCACTTAAGAACAAAAGAGCTGACTTTTAAAAGTTGCCTGTTTATTTTAAAAACAAGACATGTAGTAAAACAAAAATATTGGAGTCATTAGCAGTTGTCATGTAATAAAGCAAAACAGGTTCTACAAATACACACCACCAGATATTCACCAAAATAATTAAGTACACTAAAGCCAATATTTACTACTCAAGTACATGAGCAAACTTAAATAATTCTTGAAAGAATTTAATGAGTGTCTATTCATACAAATTTTTAAAATAACCCTGCAATGTAATCACTGCAAGTTATTATGTTTCCCCATCAATTCCCATCACCCTAGTTAACTCCAAAACCAGTCTCAAACCTGTACCAAGACAGAGGTGGTAATGTGTGCTCAAAAGCAGTGAGCGAGGCAACAATATTGATCCTTTCCTTCTTGCAGGGATTTTGGCAGGTCTGGGAAGTCCCGTTTGTCACATTTTTTTGAACAATTCACTTTAATCTTTTTCTAGACATTTCTAGAAATAGCAGCCATTTGGCCCACTGTGGTGGAAGGCATTTTCATACCCTTCTTACAAAGACAACCAGAAGCACCCTTGCAGAGAGCCTGGCAGGATGCAGGCAGCAATCGCTGCTGTCTCTGGGACTCTGTCACTTCCCAGGGCACGACTGATAACCATAATAGCCTGTAAGGAAGCTTAGCAACATTTATTGGACTAGCTCCACTTGTACCTGGGATGCTTTGTGCCTCCTAATGGGACCTCCATGCACTCACCCTGCCAGCAGCTGCAGGATGATCCTGAGGCAAATCTAAGCAAAGCTTTTGCATATTTTTATAAGATCTTTATGGGAAAAACTTCAGGAATATTCAGATTTATCTTTTCCTTTCCATTAACAGTATGTCTTACAGTTCCTCTGCCCTCTGTTTATTGGTGGCCTTGGCAAGGATATCTCTGAGAAGTTGCCATCTCTGCACCTGCTTGAACGCTGACCTTGACCATGGAAACAGAGAAAAAAGCAATGCAAGGCATATTTTCTAAGTTACGTTAGTCTTTAGAGAACACTGCTTAAGACAAAATGGATTGAGGACACATCTGTCTAAAGACCAAGAGGTGCAATGAGAAGAACACTAAGAGACTATGCTGCTCCATCAGCAACAAAAATGTTGCAGAAATTGTAGAAAGAAACCACAAAGACTTCAGCCATAAGAGCTGCTGCACTCCAGTGACAAGGCACCTACAACCACAGCTTTCCGAGCCACATCTCTCCATGGCACCAGCACAATCTGCATCCTTATCACTACTGCTGTAACCTGTGGAAGTTAAGAGATGCTAACAGTAGGAATACCCTGACTTCAGCTAATGCACTATTTTTTTAAACAAGTATCAATAATCAAGTAAATTTGCCTAAAGTTTGTTTTCAAAATTTTTCATTATTTAATACTACCCAAACAATTTTGGATATTTCTTTTAAAGTTATAATTATTTTACTGCATGTTTCAAAAAAGTAGTGTACAGCCCAGTCAACATTCCTCCTACCAAATTCAAAACAGATGTTTATAAGTAATTCGAAAATCTATATTGAAGCCAAGTACACAAAGTTCACCAAGACAGCACACTGCTACACTAGACATACGGCTTAAGTTATCTTTTCAAGGCTACCCTCAGCTGTATAAAGCTTTCATTGGCTCTGATAACAGCTGACATAATCTGACAGTCGAAATCATCTTTCCATCATCCTAGTGAGGTTTCTCCCTGTTCTTCTTTGCAAATATTATACAGCAACAAAAACAGGAATATTTGGTGCAGAGATAAGCATGAGCCATCATCAGTGCTATTTCAAGATATAATGCCTGCTAAAATGGTTAAATTTTTCTTGATCTTGCCCAAGCTTTTGATTATACCTTCATAAACTAGGAAAGGAAGCACAGCATAGCCTCCTTGAAAATCACAATGAGTTCTGCAATGCTGCCCATGTGAATGTCACAGTTCAAGAAGAATATGCTTTTCTGCACCGTCTTTAAAGTCTTATATTGCTAGAACAAGAGTGTCAGGCATCATTCTTGAGCAGTCCAAGTCAGAAACATCCCTAATGATCCATCAGTGCTTTGAACAGCCTTGGAATAATGCTCCTTTTTTCTTTCATACTGAGAGCCTGAGGGGAGGAGGGCAGAGGAGAGGAGAAAGTCCTCTTATCTGTCATACAGTCAGCACTTAAGAAAACCCTTTGCATGAAATAAGGGGGATGTGAAACAAAGTCAAAGTCCAGTCCAGTTTCATCCAAAGGAGATACTCTTCCAGCCTTGATTTTCTAACTCTCAGCTAAGTAAATACAATCCAAAGTTACAAGTTTATGGATCTCTGTTACTGCCATTTTGCAACAGCCAGAACAGTTCTCATTTAGGTGTTTCTGCACTGGAGAGCCTAGGGAGCAAGACAGTGTAATTCAGTCTTTTGCATCAAAGAAATTCTGCACCCATTCCCAACTGTTGCAAACCACAATTTGGCTTCACTGGCCAGTTTGCATTCCCCAGGACAGAACTTCTGCATGTGATGGTGGTTACATTAGTGACTGAGACACTGAATGCTGCAATGCACGGTCTCATCCCTCTTCCTCAGTTATCCCTTTCATTACATCAAAACCAGCTCCTGTACTAAACCCTTAAATATTCTACAAATACAGAAGTGCAAAATGACATTACTTTGTTGAAAATCAATGCTACTAATATAAAGATGGCAAGAAAGTTTAAAAAGTAGCAATTGTGTGTCCTGCTTTTCAAAGATAGCATAGAATAGGATTTAAAAATAGGAAATTGGGAAAACCCTACTCCAAATTCCCATAGTTCCCTTAACACAGTGTTGGCATCTCACAACTTACTGCAAAAAGGTCCCACAAGACTAGCTTTCAGCCCTCTGCATAGTTCCCCAGGGGAGGTGTGCAATGATCTCTATACATGCAGTCATGTCATCTTACATTAATACAACTTCCCTCAGATAGAGTATGTGGTCCTAAGAGAATGAAACTGCCCACCACAGACATTGCTATAGCCAGGTCATTAAATTGCCTTGTGCCCCATTTTTCTTTGCTTTATGCAAAAATGCAGTCCTTGCTCCAAAATGATTAATTTCTGATGCTTATAAAGTACTTCCAGGACTGGGGAGGAAAAGTATCTTATGAAAATGGAAAATTTCAATTAGAAGGCTTCCAAAAGGTTTGTTGTTGTTGGGGATGGGGTGTTGTTTTTTAAGGACATTGTAGCTGCTCTTGCACAGACAACAAGGGAAGTGAAAGAAGAGGCACTGTCAGCCTCTTAATTTAGAAAGTTAGCTGCTAGTAGCTAGCACCTCATGCTCCCGGCTTAAATGAGTACAGGCAGAGTACTGTCACATAACGTCAGCAGAGACATTGTCTTCCATGGACTGGGCTATGGTGGCCCTCAAAGCATTTGGCCATTCAGGACAAGCAGAGAAGTCTGCCCATTTTAAAAAGTTAGAAGTCTTGCTCCGTGTGCTCCCCTCTCAGCACAACTGCAACAAGAATACATCTGGGAAAGGTTGCTGATGCAGTGCCCTTATAAAAACACAGACGTGGCTTATGAAAACCACCTGCTAGTGCCAAGCACAGATATTAAGAGAAAAGAGCAGCCACCTCAATAATACAGTTTACATGAAACTTCAAATAACGGACTAAGCAAAAGAAAATTTTAACTAATTTGAGAGAAAGAGAGAAAATAAAATATTTCAAGATAACCTTAACAGTAGACAGGATACAAAACAGGATACAAAAATAGTAAAACATATTTGTTTGGGAGGAAGATCTCCCCAAAACAGAACACAGAGTTAGAATTTCAACTTTTGTTTTAAAAATCCCAGCTTTTCCGTGAAAAAAGCTTGAAATCATGAACAATGCATAACCAGTGCAGTTTGTATAGATCTTCAGACAGAAACTCTTAGAGGCCTGAGAAATCTCTTTCCCAGCATCAAGTACCAAACCCCAAACTCGCTGTTTTGGGGACAGAGTTCAGCTGCCACCACCTGAGGAAGGAACCCTGGTGCAGCAGAGGCACGCAGAGGAACAACGCTCCCCCAGCTATCACAGTAGGTAAAAGTAGCCTGCCATTTGCCTAGCTGTAAGAGGATGAGAGCACCAAGGTAGCAGGGAATATATATTACAATGTAGGATTGAGAAGGATGAGGAAATAAGGTGAGGGTAAAAGAAAGACTCTTCACTAACCTGTGTTCTATTCCCCGGCCTGCCTTCGTCTAAACTTTATTATAACGTAAAAAGCCCCTAACGGTCACAGACAAGCTAGAAGGTGTTTTTTGACTCTCACCTGTTACTTGGTTTTTCCCTATATTTAAACCTTTTCTCTTCACAGACACATTCTAGTCCCTTTGAAAACAATGATGATTTTGTCATTTTCTCCAAAGGAACCAATATTTTGTTTTGTATTTGAAAATTATATCATATGGTACCTATGTTGAATACCTATACAAACAAATTATACTACACCCATTTTCCAGACAATTTACACCGCAATGTATTTCTTGCACTGATGTGAAATACACACAGATTTCTAAAGAAGTTATTTCCATTTACATCTAATAAGGCAGTTAATAAAGATGATGATAATATTCCATTAACAGGGAGCTAATTCATCCAACACACATTTGAGTTACTGAGCAAAGTTTAAGTCAGCTAGAGAAATGAATCAAAAAAAAAAAAAAAAAAAAAAATCCTCACAGCCACCTTTAGAAGCAAATGTCCCCTTCTTGAAAACACTTTTCTTTCAAAAAAGTTAAATCCAAACAAAATTTTTTAACACTATCCAACAGCACAGAAAAGTTATCCCAAGCAGAAGTCAAAATTGGAAACAAAAATAAACTGTAAGAATATAATGATGCAAATACCTTGCATCATTATACTGTTGCATCAAATATATTTGAAGTAAGGTATCACAATGATTTGAAGAAAGTAGGGTTTTTTTGTAATTTGAAAAGCTTTTGAAATGTTAACCTAAACTTCTATGCTATCTTTTCTCAGAATATTCCATTACATTAGCCTGACACATTTCTGGAAATCACAGGAACAGAGAAACTTTCCCTAACACTCAGACAACCACCTCCCAGCCTTGGGCTTGCTTGCGGCCCACCATCTCTGTTCTTAGGAACTCAAACTCAATCCTCCTCCTCCTCATTGCACCCCCAAGCCTCATTACCTGCCGCATTGCAGGAGTGCTGCTTGAGGACTACACTGTACAGGGGACCAGCAAGGAGGAAAACTCCCGCTGCAGGGCAGACTGTGACAGCAGGCACCCACACAGCTGCACGTACAGTGCAACTCTGCCACTCGGGACTACCCAGACATTTTTTTGACGCTCTGATTTGCCAGAGCATGGAGGACAAGCTCAGGAACTCGTTAGGGCATGGGAATAACCAGCGGGACACGAGGCCTTCAAGTCACAGCTTGGAAACAAAGCAAAGCAGAACGAGGTGAAGGGCAGCTTTCAGGTAAAGTCACTTTTTTAGTGACTTTTTTAGCTGACATGTCTATGAGGTTCATAGAGGGTGGAGGATTCATTTGTGAGTTAATAAAGATACCAGGAAAGATCCTTTCAAATAGGAATTTCCTTGCCAGTCTCTCCATTCCCGGGCTTCAGAGGCAGCTGGAAAGCGGAGGATAAATTTTCTGCAGCAGAGTCAGTGTGCCTTTTGCTGAGTCCTGCACAAGTAGCTCCCAAACTTGTGGGCCCAATGGACTACTGTCAACTCTCAAAAAGTGTCACAGGGCAAGTTGCATGCCCTAACATCAAGTTTTTAAACTAAAAGCACTATAATTTTATGACTTAAACAAACAGACTTTCTGTGAATGATTTTACCCAGACCTCGCTCTACAATCCATGAAGGAATGCAACGTCTTCTGGTCATGGGTAAATGCTAGAAAGAGAATCCTATACCAACGCATGAGACTTTTCACTGTGGTATAGGGCACTGTTTTTTAAAATCCTCCTTTCTCTCTGTTCAAAGACTGCTTATACAGCAGTTCTCAAACTACAGTGTGAAAAGGGAACGTGTCCAGGGTATGTGCAAGTTACTTGGGAACTGCTGGAGGAAGAGGAGAAGATGCAGAGAAAATGGCTCACGAGGGAAAAGGCTTGAGGATAAGCAGCTGCACTCCATCCTGGTCGCAGCTATACCCTCCTGGACACCTCCCCCACCCATCCCCAGAGGGGCTCCCACCCCAAATATGTTCTGTACAAACACAGCCTTCCCTTCCTCCTCCCATAAAACACATGGCTGAGGTCTACAGTGAGAGTAATCAGCTGCTTCAATTGAGTGTTGGAGTTGTCACACGTTACCATAAGGGCAGACATTTTTAAAGACAGCAGCGCCTAAAAACTAGCATTGATTTATACTGGCCTACATAAATAGTCAAAGGGTATGTCTAATACTGCAAATGTTACCATAGCATACAAATATCCAGTACAGCTTTAAATCAGCTACCCAAGCATAAGAAGTGCCCTAGATACAGTACTGAAGTTCCTGACGGGTAGTTTTCCACCTTCTCAGGCCAGCCATACTATTGCCAAGCCCTAACGTTTTAAGGGCAGGTGTGGTATCCCTCCACTACCCTGCAGACTGCAGTGCGGGCATACCCAGCTGCAGAAATCAAGAAAGGAGCAAAGGAACCCGCATTCCAGTTTCACATAATTACGTGTTAGCATTGAAAGGGTTTCTCAATAGCTTCTAACTTACAGCCAAAAATAACATTACACTTTCATCACAAAAGTCTGATATCTTTTTTTAATAGCCCAAGCATTAAATGTCTGGCAATAAACCATAAATGGATTTTACCAGTTCCCAGCTCCTATTTAATACTTGAAAATTATCTACCACTGTAATCAATTTACACCACCCATTAAAGCTTCCCTATTTTGTTCTGAGGGGGAATGTATTTAGGCAGAACAAGTACGCATTTAACCATAACATAATGATTTTTTTTAAATGCAGAGATTAGTAAATGTAAAATAAAGTGTTGGGTGGTTGTTCTTGTTGTTTTTAAAAGAATGTCACATCAGGGAATACTCAATTTACTCCCAGGACAATGCTTTGGTGATGAAAAATACTTTAGTCTGTCACAGAAAGGCTGATGCTTCTGGCATTATAAAGAACACTCACCACAAGCTATTTAAATTTTAGGCAAAGGAAAAACTTCTGCATTTTTTATTTTAACTGTACTTGCTTTTTAACTATTGGGGATTATTTGTGCATACGAGCTCTCTGTCAAAGAATGCATTGTGACGAGCACTGTACAGGCAGAGAACAAAAAGACCACTCTTTGCCTTATGCTAAATAACAAGCAGTAGATGTGATTAATATGGTTTATTAAAAACAAATACTTTAAGCAGAAAGTAGGATTTTATGATCACCCATATTAAGATCTTTTAATTTGTAAATTTTAAAATGCAAAACCAAAGTTCATCTGCCATCGTGAACAGAAACAATGAGCAAGTAAAGTCTTCTATGATAGTCTAGAAATGACCAAGTAACTCTGAGTCTAGCCTTTGCCCACAGCTTTTCAAATTTTGGAACTTTAAAAATGAAAGTTTAATATTTTTGTCTGGAACTGTAACAGTAATTGTTAAAGTACCTCAACCCAGTTAAACTGAAATTTTTTTGCAGGAAGAGATCCTATGAGCTCTGTCAACACAAGGACCTGTTGGAGACTACCGTGGCACATGTGCATAGAGACAATAAGAGGTGTATGTGACCACAGTATGGAGGTAGTATACAAAATGGGAATTGCAAGAGGCCTTCATCTTCTTGGAAAGCTTTAATCCTTTCAGTCTCTATACAGGTTACTTTAAGCATTCATATATTTGCCGTTTGCCTAAGAAGTCATTACATTTGGGCAATTTTGGGCAAGGTTAGAAAGCAAGTTCTCTTGTCAGAACATTCAGAGAGAACATGCAATCACTTCTCCTTTTCCTTCATTAAAAAAAAAAAAAAAGTAATAATCCATCTTGAAAGCTTTTGCTGACCTCAGCTGTGGCAACACGGCACAGGGAGTAAATGGCTTATTGCCTTTGGGGCCAGCTGCCACAAGCCTGGTCTCTGCATCCCCATCCCACCAGTTACACTACCACAGGTTTAGCAGACGGAATTATTTATCAGTCTCTTCCTATACTATCCCCTGGGTTTCCACTATCCCCTTTGTGCAAACATTGCATTTCAGTGCCAGTTTCATTTCACCCTTGTGCTGGAGGCTGTCCATGTTTCTGATCCCACCCTCCTCTCCAAACTACACTACCTATCAAAAAGCTGGCCCAAACAGACTACACCAAAGGTTTTCCTGTTTACCACACCTTACCCAGTATACCAGTATACCGACGCTCTGTTTAATGCTACCAGTCAGGAAAGAAACAGTAAGACAGAAGTGGTGCAAAGTACCTCACAAAGGAGGTGCTGGTGAGAGGGCAGATCACATCCCTGCCTGCTGAGTCTTTGGCCCTGCTTCCCCAACAGCTAAGCAACACTCATTTTAACTGATATCCACAGGAGACCCGACTAAGCCACCACGTTATTGCAAATAGGCAGACAAATAATATTGTAGGAGAAACAAATATGTCATAGACTGCACAATAAAATACATTGCCAAGTCGAACTTTGCAATACTTCCAGTCTCTAGGGAACTCTGCAAGACTGAAACAAAAGGGTCCTATGGTTTAGATAATTTAGTATCATTCCAAGTTGTCATTTAATGTTAATACTTAGCATGTTTGTATTGCTTTTTATTTCTGGAGAGCATAGTGACAATTTATTTAACCAGTTTCATACAAACAATTAAAGCTAAGAACGACAGTAAAAATACAGAAAAAGAAAAAATCAAAGAATATCTATCCCCAACACTAAAGCAACACTAAGCAACGAAAGGCTAAACTTAGCTTACTTCCATGCTGCAGCACTTCTTCCAATATACCAGTCTCTATTAAAATGGGTTCTATTCAGAGCTGTGTTATAATCAGATTTATATTACTTGAACATCGTTTTTTTAATGTAATTATGGATAGAACTTTTTAGAAGTCAGTTTTGAGTTAAAGCCAAAATATATTGAAAACCTGTAAATTACTTTCCACCTTTTCCATTTCTATTATTTAAGACCAGCAATTTTTATTTTTTATTTTATGCAACACTCACTGGTATCTTTTCTTGCTTGCAAACACCATTAAAATAGAATAATGATTTTGTTGAATGCTTAACTGGTATGGAGTTTAAAATGAAAGTTACAAAGGCTTGAACAAAATCCATCAACAAATAAGAACTTATAAGTACAAAATATGTTACTGTGTTACTGGCTAAATGGTTAGACTACTTTTTTTTTTTTTTTTAACTGGGCAATTCTTCAAGATGCATTTTTATCTTCTACTTGAAAGGGTTATTTATCACTAAGTCAAAGCAGTCAGAAGACTATATGAGGGACTCACGTTAAAAAGAAAGGCAGCATCAAATCAAAGACCGGCCCTCGGAGAAAGAGTTCACAGCAATTTTCAAACCATTTCTGCTTTAAGTGTTATAGCATTTCCTTAACAGGAGGAATAAATTACTAGCCACTGAAATTCTCACTGCTTACTTGTTCCCTTCCTTTCCCTCCCCAAATTTCCAAAGTTTGCAAGGGGTATGCATTATAGCAAACCACCACCCGCGTCCTGCGCTGCGGCACCTTCTTGTTTGTGGGAGTTGTCTTTAAGTCATATTATCTAGTTTTCCGAGTTTCTATTGGAGACGAGCAAGTCGGGGAAGGGGCAGAGCTGAGCGACAACGGGAATATCCGGCTCCTGCCTCCGCTGGAAAAACCAGCAACAACAAAGGGGACGGGACGATGCCCCTGCGCTGAATGACAGCTGGCCTATTTCGGGGAGCTCAGGAAGAGGGTGGTCAACCAAACAGCACCAGCTGGTGGGTTTTTTAAGAAGACTTTCCAGGCTACTCAGCGAGCTGGAAAGACGGATCCTGCCACTCCCGGTGCCTTAGTTGAAGCTTTGCAGCGCCCGCTTTCCCCTCCTGGCTCCCGAGGAGCCGCCCGCCGAGGCGGCTGCGCGCCCCCCGCCCGCCGGGCACCGCCCGCGCCCGCATCCCGCCGCCCCGCCGCACCTTTTGCTCAGCGGCCGGACCCGCACGGCCACCTTGACGTTGGCCATGGCTCCCGCCTCACGCCCGGCAGCCCGGGC